>NC_086453.1:117285808-117370808 GCF_028390025.1 Pseudophryne corroboree
TCCTCCAACAGGGATAATGTAAAGTTTGAGCAATATAGGCTGCATTCAGAATAACAGACTACTGCAGAGTAGATTCTAACGTTTCAGATCTTTTAATCCATGATCAGAGAACAATAAATACAAAAAAAGTGATGTTTCATCTCAGGCATGTGGGCATTTCATGCAAATTCATTATACATTAAAGATCAATGCAGATAATATATACTCAAAAGGCAGACCATAAAGGTCATTGCCCAGACTAGAAAAGACTCAGAGTTACCTCACCAACGTATTACAGCCTCAGACAATACCAACATGAATATTTGATCACAAAGTTCAGTCTAGGATGGATATTCTCTGGTGGGTCTCTGATGACTTATTAAAATATCCGAAACGTTAGAATCTACTCTGCAGTAGCATGACTGTTTGTTATTCAAAATCCGCTAAGTGCCGCCTATATTGCTATATATATATATATATATATATATATATATATATATATATATATATATATATATATAGTCTTATAGTCTTCCTATGACCGGCACTCCACTTTCACATCAGAAATACCTGGGTACCATACCATGCATCGAACAGAACTTCAATAGATGCAGATAGTAGCGGGCGGCACTCTCCGGGTTTGAGTGAATTCACAGCTACACAAGCCATTAAAGGCTTGTGTAGCTGTGAATTCATTCAAATCCGGGGAGTACAGCTAGAGATGAGCGGGTTCGGTTTCTTTGAATCCGAACCCGCACGAACTTCACTTTTTTTTTCACGGGTCCGAGCGACTCGGATCTTCCCGCCTTGCTCGGTTAACCCGAGCGCGCCCGAACGTCATCATGACGCTGTCGGATTCTCGCGAGACTCGGATTCTATATAAGGAGCCGCGCGTCGCCGCCATTTTCACACGTGCATTGAGATTGATAGGGAGAGGACGTGGCTGGCGTCCTCTCCATTTAGATTAGATTTAGAAGAGAGAGAGAGAGAGAGATTGCTGTGATACTGTAGATTAGAAGAGAGTGCAGAGTGCAGACAGAGTTTAGTGACTGACGACCACAGTGACCAGTGACCACCAGAGACAGTGCAGTTGTTTGTTTTATTTAATATATCCGTTCTCTGCCTGAAAAAAACGATACACAGTCACACAGTGACTCAGTCTGTGTGCACTGCTCAGCCCAGTGTGCTGCACATCAATGTATTGTATATAAAGCTTATAATTGTGGGGGAGACTGGGGAGCACTGCAGGTTGTTATAGCAGGAGCCAGGAGTACATGATAAATAATATTATATTAAAATTAAACAGTGCACACTTTTGCTGCAGGAGTGCCACTGCCAGTGTGACTAGTGGTGACCAGTGCCTGACCACCAGTATATTAGTAGTATTGTATACTATCTCTTTATCAACCAGTCTATATTAGCAGCAGACACAGTACAGTGCGGTAGTTCACGGCTGTGGCTACCTCTGTGTCGGCACTCGGCAGGCAGTCCGTCCATCCATAATTGTATTATATACCACCTAACCGTGGTTTTTTTTTTCTTTCTTTATACCGTCGTCATAGTCATACTAGTTGTTACGAGTATACTACTATCTCTTTATCAACCAGTGTACAGTGCGGTAGTTCACGGCTGTGGCTACCTCTGTGTCGGAACTCGGCAGGCAGTCCGTCCATCCATAATTGTATTATAATATATACCACCTAACCGTGGTTTTTTTTTCGTTCTTTATACCGTCGTCATACTAGTTGTTACGAGTATACTACTATCTCTTTATCAACCAGTGTACAGTGCGGTAGTTCGCGGCTGTGGCTACCTCTGTGTCGGCACTCGGCAGGCAGTCCGTCCAACCATAATTGTATTATATACCACCTAACCGTGGTTTTTTTTTCATTCTTTATATCGTCGTCATACTAGTTGTTACGAGTATACTACTATCTCTTTATCAACCAGTGTACAGTGCGGTAGTTCACGGCTGTGGCTACCTCTGTGTCGGCACTCGGCAGCCCGTCCATAATTGTATATACCAGTGACCTAACCGTGGTTTTTTTTTCTTTCTTTATACATACATACTAGTTACGAGTATACTATCTCTTTATCAACCAGTCTATATATTAGCAGCAGACACAGTACAGTGCGGTAGTTCACGGCTGTGGCTACCTCTGTGTCGGCACTCGGCAGCCCGTCCATAATTGTATATACCACCTAACCGTGGTTTTTTTTTCTTTCTTTATACATACATACTAGTTACGAGTATACTATCTCTTTATCAACCAGTCTATATATTAGCAGCAGACACAGTACAGTGCGGTAGTTCACGGCTGTGGCTACCTCTGTGTCGGCACTCGGCAGCCCGTCCATAATTGTATATACCACCTAACCGTGGTTTTTTTTTCTTTCTTTATACATACATACTAGTTACGAGTATACTATCTCTTTATCAACCAGTCTATATATTAGCAGCAGACACAGTACAGTGCGGTAGTTCACGGCTGTGGCTACCTCTGTGTCGGCACTCGGCAGCCCGTCCATAATTGTATATACCAGTGACCTAACCGTGGTTTTTTTTTCTTTCTTTATACATACATACTAGTTACGAGTATACTATCTCTTTATCAACCAGTCTATATATTAGCAGCAGACACAGTACAGTGCGGTAGTTCACGGCTGTGGCTACCTCTGTGTCGGCACTCGGCAGCCCGTCCATAATTGTATATACCAGTGACCTAACCGTGGTTTTTTTTTCTTTCTTTATACATACATACATACTAGTTACGAGTATACTATCTCTTTATCAACCAGTCTATATATTAGCAGCAGACACAGTACAGTGCGGTAGTTCACGGCTGTGGCTACCTCTGTGTCGGCACTCGGCAGCCCGTCCATAATTGTATACTAGTATCCAATCCATCCATCTGCATTGTTTACCTGAGGTGCCTTTTAGTTGTGCCTATTAAAATATGGAGAACAAAAATGTTGAGGTTCCAAAATTAGGGAAAGATCAAGATCCACTTCCACCTCGTGCTGAAACTGCTGCCACTAGTCATGGCCGAGACGATGAAATGCCAGCAACGTCGTCTGCCAAGGCCGATGCCCAATGGCATAGTACAGAGCATGTCAAAACCAAAACACCAAATATCAGTAAAAAAAGGACTCCAAAACCTAAAATAAAATTGTCGGAGGAGAAGCGTAAACTTGCCAATATGCCATTTACCACACGGAGTGGCAAGGAACGGCTGAGGCCCTGGCCTATGTTCATGGCTAGTGGTTCAGCTTCACATGAGGATGGAAGCACTCAGCCTCTCGCTAGAAAACTGAAAAGACTCAAGCTGGCAAAAGCACCGCAAAGAACTGTGCGTTCTTTGAAATCCCAAATCCACAAGGAGAGTCCAATTGTGTCGGTTGCGATGCCTGACCTTCCCAACACTGGACGTGAAGAGCATGCGCCTTCCACCATTTGCACGCCCACTGCAAGTGCTGGAAGGAGCACCCGCAGTCCAGTTCCTGATAGTCAGATTGAAGATGTCAGTGTTGAAGTACACCAGGATGAGGAGGATATGGGTGTTGCTGGCGCTGGGGAGGAAATTGACCAGGAGGATTCTGATGGTGAGGTGGTTTGTTTAAGTCAGGCACCCGGGGAGACACCTGTTGTCCGTGGGAGGAATATGGCCGTTGACATGCCAGGTGAAAATACCAAAAAAATCAGCTCTTCGGTGTGGAGGTATTTCACCAGAAATGCGGACAACAGGTGTCAAGCCGTGTGTTCCCTTTGTCAAGCTGTAATAAGTAGGGGTAAGGACGTTAACCACCTCGGAACATCCTCCCTTATACGTCACCTGCAGCGCATTCATAATAAGTCAGTGACAAGTTCAAAAACTTTGGGTGACAGCGGAAGCAGTCCACTGACCAGTAAATCCCTTCCTCTTGTAACCAAGCTCACGCAAACCACCCCACCAACTCCCTCAGTGTCAATTTCCTCCTTCCCCAGGAATGCCAATAGTCCTGCAGGCCATGTCACTGGCAAGTCTGACGAGTCCTCTCCTGCCTGGGATTCCTCCGATGCATCCTTGCGTGTAACGCCTACTGCTGCTGGCGCTGCTGTTGTTGCCGCTGGGAGTCGATGGTCATCCCAGAGGGGAAGTCGTAAGCCCACTTGTACTACTTCCAGTAAGCAATTGACTGTTCAACAGTCCTTTGCGAGGAAGATGAAATATCACAGCAGTCATCCTACTGCAAAGCGGATAACTGAGTCCTTGACAACTATGTTGGTGTTAGACGTGCGTCCGGTATCCGCCGTTAGTTCACAGGGAACTAGACAATTTATTGAGGCAGTGTGCCCCCATTACCAAATACCATCTAGGTTCCACTTCTCTAGGCAGGCGATACCGAGAATGTACACGGACGTCAGAAAAAGACTCACCAGTCTCCTAAAAAATGCAGTTGTACCCAATGTCCACTTAACCACGGACATGTGGACAAGTGGAGCAGGGCAGGGTCAGGACTATATGACTGTGACAGCCCACTGGGTAGATGTATGGACTCCCGCCGCAAGAACAGCAGCGGCGGCACCAGTAGCAGCATCTCGCAAACGCCAACTCTTTCCTAGGCAGGCTACGCTTTGTATCACCGCTTTCCAGAATACGCACACAGCTGAAAACCTCTTACGGCAACTGAGGAAGATCATCGCGGAATGGCTTACCCCAATTGGACTCTCCTGTGGATTTGTGGCATCGGACAACGCCAGCAATATTGTGTGTGCATTAAATATGGGCAAATTCCAGCACGTCCCATGTTTTGCACATACCTTGAATTTGGTGGTGCAGAATTTTTTAAAAAACGACAGGGGCGTGCAAGAGATGCTGTCGGTGGCCAGAAAAATTGCGGGACACTTTCGGCGTACAGGCACCACGTACAGAAGACTGGAGCACCACCAAAAACTACTGAACCTGCCCTGCCATCATCTGAAGCAAGAAGTGGTAACGAGGTGGAATTCAACCCTCTATATGCTTCAGAGGTTGGAGGAGCAGCAAAAGGCCATTCAAGCCTATACAATTGAGCACGATATAGGAGATGGAATGCACCTGTCTCAAGTGCAGTGGAGAATGATTTCAACGTTGTGCAAGGTTCTGATGCCCTTTGAACTTGCCACACGTGAAGTCAGTTCAGACACTGCCAGCCTGAGTCAGGTCATTCCCCTCATCAGGCTTTTGCAGAAGAAGCTGGAGGCATTGAAGAAGGAGCTAAAAGGGAGCGATTCCGCTAGGCATGTGGGACTTGTGGATGCAGCCCTTAATTCGCTTAACAAGGATTCACGGGTGGTCAATCTGTTGAAATCAGAGCACTACATTTTGGCCACCGTGCTCGATCCTAGATTTAAAGCCTACCTTGGATCTCTCTTTCCGGCAGACACAGGTCTGCTGGGGTTGAAAGACCTGCTGGTGACAAAATTGTCAAGTCAAGCGGAACGCGACCTGTCAACATCTCCTCCTTCACATTCTCCCGCAACTGGGGGTGCGAGGAAAAGGCTCAGAATTCCGAGCCCACCCGCTGGCGGTGATGCAGGGCAGTCTGGAGCGACTGCTGATGCTGACATCTGGTCCGGACTGAAGGACCTGACAACGATTACGGACATGTCGTCTACTGTCACTGCATATGATTCTCTCAACATTGATAGAATGGTGGAGGATTATATGAGTGACCGCATCCAAGTAGGCACGTCACACAGTCCGTACTTATACTGGCAGGAAAAAGAGGCAATTTGGAGGCCCTTGCACAAACTGGCTTTATTCTACCTAAGTTGCCCTCCCACAAGTGTGTACTCCGAAAGAGTGTTTAGTGCCGCCGCTCACCTTGTCAGCAATCGGCGTACGAGGTTACATCCAGAAAATGTGGAGAAGATGATGTTCATTAAAATGAATTATAATCAATTCCTCCGCGGAGACATTGACCAGCAGCAATTGCCTCCACAAAGTACACAGGGAGCTGAGATGGTGGATTCCAGTGGGGACGAATTGATAATCTGTGAGGAGGGGGATGTACACGGTGATATATCGGAGGGTGAAGATGAGGTGGACATCTTGCCTCTGTAGAGCCAGTTTGTGCAAGGAGAGATTAATTGCTTCTTTTTTGGGGGGGGTCCAAACCAACCCGTCATATCAGTCACAGTCGTGTGGCAGACCCTGTCACTGAAATGATGGGTTGGTTAAAGTGTGCATGTCCTGTTTTGTTTATACAACATAAGGGTGGGTGGGAGGGCCCAAGGATAATTCCATCTTGCACCTCTTTTTTCTTTTCTTTTTCTTTGCATCATGTGCTGATTGGGGAGGGTTTTTTGGAAGGGACATCCTGCGTGACACTGCAGTGCCACTCCTAAATGGGCCCGGTGTTTGTGTCGGCCACTAGGGTCGCTAATCTTACTCACACAGTCAGCTACCTCATTGCGCCTCTTTTTTTCTTTGCGTCATGTGCTGTTTGGGGAGGGTTTTTTGGAAGGGACATCCTGCGTGACACTGCAGTGCCACTCCTAGATGGGCCCGGTGTTTGTGTCGGCCACTAGGGTCGCTAATCTTACTCACACAGCTACCTCATTGCGCCTCTTTTTTTCTTTGCGTCATGTGCTGTTTGGGGAGGGTTTTTTGGAAGGGCCATCCTGCGTGACACTGCAGTGCCACTCCTAGATGGGCCCGGTGTTTGTGTCGGCCACTAGGGTCGCTAATCTTACTCACACAGTCAGCTACCTCATTGCGCCTCTTTTTTTCTTTGCGTCATGTGCTGTTTGGGGAGGGTTTTTTGGAAGGGCCATCCTGCGTGACACTGCAGTGCCACTCCTAGATGGGCCCGGTGTTTGTGTCGGCCACTAGGGTCGCTAATCTTACTCACACAGTCAGCTACCTCATTGCGCCTCTTTTTTTCTTTGCGTCATGTGCTGTTTGGGGAGGGTTTTTTGGAAGGGACATCCTGCGTGACACTGCAGTGCCACTCCTAGATGGGCCCGGTGTTTGTGTCGGCCACTAGGGTCGCTTATCTTACTCACACAGCGACCTCGGTGCAAATTTTAGGACTAAAAATAATATTGTGAGGTGTGAGGTATTCAGAATAGACTGAAAATGAGTGTAAATTATGGTTTTTGAGGTTAATAATACTTTGGGATCAAAATGACCCCCAAATTCTATGATTTAAGCTGTTTTTTAGTGTTTTTGGAAAAAAACACCCGAATCCAAAACACACCCGAATCCGACAAAAATAATTCGGTGAGGTTTTGCCAAAACGCGTTCGAACCCAAAACACGGCCGCGGAACCGAACCCAAAACCAAAACACAAAACCCGAAAAATTTCAGGCGCTCATCTCTAAGTACAGCCTGTTACTATACGGGGGGATACTGCTATACTGGGGATACTGGTTTCCAGGAGTGCACATTTATTGGTCAAAAGGCAGCGCAGTGTGCACTTACCCCTCTCCCCCCCTCCTCCTCAGTGCAGCGTGCAGGCTTAAACTAGTGATGCCCCAGTGCCCCAGCACGCACCTTCCTTTATTGTTGGGTGCGCTGGGGTTCACCACCAGCCGCCGGACTCCCGCCTCCATCCTCTCTACAAGCATCTCAATGCGTGCGTGTGACATCACACGCACAAAGCTTCAGCTGCAACCTGGAAGTGCCAGAAGCCTCTGCTGCCGGCACCTGACAGGAGCCAGCGGAAACCAGCAGGTGCATCGACAGCAAAGTGCAGCACCACAACTGGCCTCCTTAGCGCCCCCTACATCCCAGCACCCGGGGCACGTGACCCCCTAGGCCCCCCCCTAGTTGCGGCTCTGGGGGGTGGAATCACGGTGACACGATCGTGGCACCACACCTTTGCACCGTCTACTTGGCTGCACCTCAATCCCCCACTATCTGCACACACTCATCTCCCACCTGGCTGCCTCTGTGTTGGCAATGTATGATCTGCTTCTAACTGTGAATCAGGCCCAGTCAGGGCCGGTTCTACACCTTGTGGCGCCCAGTGTGAAACTTTCCACTGGCGCCCCCGCCCCCCCCCCCCCCCCGCGGTAAAACATTATGTGCGCGCCGGAGGCGCGTGCCCAAAAATAGGGGCGTGGCCACAGTTCTGCCCCCAGATTTGCCCCAAGTAGTTGTGCCCCCCAGTAGATTTGCCCCCTGTAGCTGTGCCCCCATTAGTTGTGCCCCGTCGCTTGTTGCTTTGCCCCCAGTAGCTGTGCCCCCTGTTGCTTTGCCCCCAGTAGATTTGCCCCTGTAGTTGTGCCCCCTGTAGTTGTGCCCTCTGCTGCTGTGCCCCCTGTAGTTGTGCCCTCTGCTGCTATGCCCCCTGTATTTGTGCCCTCTGCAGCTGTGCCCCCTGTTTTTGTGCCCTCTACTGCATGCCCCCTGAAGTTGCACCCTCTGCTGCTGTGCCCCCTGCAGTTGTGCCCTCTGCTGCTGTGCCGCCTGTAGGTGTGCCCTCTGCTGCTGTGCCCCCTGTATTTGTGCCCTCTGCTGCTGTGCCCCCTGTATTTGTGCCCTCTGCTGCATGCCCCCTGAAGTTGTGCCCTCTGCTGCTGTGCCCCCTGGAGTTGTGCCCTCTGCTGCTGTGCCCCCTGCCACTGAAAAAACACACACACAAAAAACCCAATACTTACCACTGCTTCCCGACCGCCGCCGCTGCTGCTGCTGCACCGTCTCTTGCCTCCCGCGGCTCCTCTCTATACTCAATACTGACCTCTAGTGTCTGTCACTGGAGCCGGCTGCAGTGGACGCTCACACAGCCCACGGCGTCCGCTGCAACCTGGGAGCAGGGTGCGGGTAGGCGGCGGTGCCTGCCGGGTGACTGCGGCTGCGCCCCCAGGACGCAGGCACAGCTTGCCCGCACCAAGACCCGCTCCTGGGCCCAGTATAAGAGAAGTCCATTCCACCACCTCCTCCTTGGTACTTTATCACCGTGCAATTTATCACTCTCCGAGGCTTGATAAATCTGTTCCAGAAATGCCTATGACAGATGTCAGAGTTAGCTCCTGCGTTTGTCCCTATAGTACTTAAGGTGGTCTGGACCAATTTATCATGTTCAGAAAAGCTTACCATTTTGGGGCTTGGACTCAATATTTAAAAGTGGTCATTCCAGTACTAGCCTTTGAAGAGAACATTGTGTGATACAGTAGTAACACAATGACAAAACCAGGTCAAAACGTGAACTGATAATGAAATCTGTTGGTATATGTTTGCAGTGCCGCCGAGAGGGGAGGGGGTACTAATTGTTCGGGCTTGTTGGAGGGGCTGGCGGGGGCCAAATCCACCCTCCCTCCTCCCCGAGTGTATTTACCTTGCTCTGGTAAGGATGTCTCTCCTCCATAGCACTAGTATTTTCCCATTTTTCAGGCTGATGGTGCTGTAGAGTGCAAGCAAAGACTCTGGCACTGTGCCAGAGACTTTACTCTCAATTGTACGTATCTTCCCGAATATCATTGGAAATATGGTGCTCGCTGTGAAGGATGGTACAGCTTGGCAAAACCAGGTAATATCGCGCCCCCAATAAGCTACCCCTGGCTGAGGGGCAAACAGTGCCCTGCCTGTGCAGCGGTGCCGCATATAACATTTTATATGCACTGTATATCTGAGGGAGGAGTTTGGAAGGGAGGTCGTGGCCATGCCCCAATTATGTCATGCCCCCATACAGTACAAGGGGCCCGGCAGACCTCTCTGCGATCCTGTATGTGTGTACAGGTGGTGGTGATTGTGCACACCAGACTCTGTATAGCGGCTCTCTGGTGGTATGGATGCAGCAATCGCAGGGTCTCTTCTGGAGCTAAGTGGAAGATGTCCGTCTCACACTTTAGCACTATAACAAAGATAGGTTTGGTGACAAGGCCGGTGCAAGGTTTATTGCTACTCTAGGCAAAATTTAAGCCTACAGACCCCAACCACCAGCAATACCCACGTCCCCGCCTCTCAGATGAAAGTGCATTTTAAAGTTTGACAGTCGACATCTGCATTAAGTACAAGGATGTTTCTTTCAGAGACCAAATTTCTCCATGGTCTGGCTTTTAAAACATTTGGAGAAGCAGGAATAACCATATTTTTCTGTCTAAACACAGAATATTGGGGCAGATGTATTAACCTGGAGAAGGCATAAGGAAGTTGTGGCCGGAGAGACTAGCCAGCCACACGTGTAATGGCGTCTGCGGCACTGAAGGGGTTAACCCTCGTGCCCAGCGCCATGTTGCTGACTGTTTAAAAGTTTGTTTAATTATGTGTTTTACTTTTAACATGTCATATGTAGTGCTCTGTGCACCATTGCAGGAAGACATGTTTAACTGTATCTATTTTATATTCAAGACAGGCTTGGTGTATATTTAAAGGAAAAATGCAGTTACTATAGATGTCTGAATAAGCAACTCTTATCCTCTGGAAATAGGAAGGGGCATGCTAAGGGCCCTGTACTAGCAGTGAGGTGTGAAGGACAATACCTTTTGATGTGTGAGTTCCTTAGAGAGAGATACTAATCACTGGGTCTATGGGCTTGGAATCTGTTTCATGTAGAGGATGTAAGTGATATACGATCCGAATGGCAGATACAGGAAGGAAGACCGTTTGTTTGTATTGTAGCTATTCCTGTTGTAATCTTAAACACTGGGATTGCCTGCAGATGGGAATGACCAGACACATTTGTATTTTGAAGATATGTGATAAATTTATCAATAGTGAATGTTAATCTGATACCAAACGTTGTCTGGGTGACAGGAAGGAGGATATTGTTTTATTGCACTTATATCCTTGTAAAATGTAATTTATTGGTATTTTGTAAAATAACCTGATTGGTTGGAGAAGACAGGGAGGGCTTACCCCCCTGTGATACTGTGTGGAAAACTGACATAAAAAGGAGACCTGCGTGCCTCCAGAGTGTAGTTGTAACATCTTATTCTGCTGAAACATCTTGATTGTATGCTGTTGCCCCTAGCAATAGGGAGGAGCCTTTTTAAAGGTTATCATTGAGCAATAAACATCTTTGCCTCAAGAAGACTGCTTCATCTTGTGACCAACAGGGTTAGGCCAAACCTAGCCCCGTCCTCCGGCTGTCCAGGGAAGCACCTAGCGTCTCCAAGCTCCGCCTTCCGCCAGCTACCGGTAGAGGCCTAGCAAGTGGCTAGTGGGGATTCGTCGACACCACACAGGTGTGGTAAAGCAGTGCGTCGGCACATACAGAGCAGAACCGTGGTTCCAAACGCCACGGCAGGTTAGGAGTTTGGTGGTGGCAGCGAGAATCCGCCCACAGCGCAGTGGGTGGAGTCAGTAACAGGCGGTTACTGACGGTAAGCGGGAATCCCCTATGTGGTCAGGCCTCGTGCGGCTTGACTTTCCATTCTGTGCGCAGTCGACGGGACGCGGCAAGCGGCGAGTGCTTCCGTACGGTACCGTCCTGTCACAGAAATTGGTGGCAGCGGTGGGATAATCCCAGGCGGCTTTTCATCACCCGATTGGAGAAGCCGAGTTACTCAGGAGAGGAGTAACTGCAGCGCAGGAGAACGCAAAAGATGGCGGAATTCAGCGGAATGTCCAAGGAGGATCTGGAGATCGTATGCCAGGGGAAGGGTGTGGAAATCCCTTCCAACGCGTCCAGGAGCGTCATGCAGGCGGCGCTCAGGAGCTGGGAGGAGTCTCATCGGGCGGAGGTGGAAAGCACTGACGGCGTCCGCATCGCAGAGGACGGCCCACCAGTGGACCTTCGTGAGGAACCGGTGAGAACCACAAGCCCCGCCCTCTCTCACAGCAGCAATGTTTCCCAGCAATCCCTAGCAGGGCCAGGGTCCCAACGTCCCAGGGGGGGCGACCCGGATACCCTAGCAGATCGGCTAGCGGAATTGGGGGAAAGGGCAACGGAGCAAGAACGCATGCTTGTCATTCGGATGTGGCATGCGGAGCGGGCACCACAGGCCGTGGTACCCCGGGAGCCTTTGTCAGCTGTTGTACACAGATCGGGACGCATTCAGTTTGCCAAGTTTGCAGACAGTGATGGGGACATTGATGGACACTTACAAGTTTTTGAAGGGACTTGCAAACTACACGATCTACCCAAGTCGAAGTGGGTGAGACACCTTGTGCCCACTCTGCATGGAGAGGCCTTGGAGGCCTATCGAGGAGTGGCGACGGAGGACTGCGGGAACTACGACGAAGTCGCGAAGGCCCTCCTCCAGCGATTCTTCATCACTCCCGAGTCTTACAGGAAGAAATTCAGAGACTTGCCTAAGAATCCTAGCAGCACCCATGAGCAGTTCGCCACCCAGCTGCGGCAGTACGTGGTGAAGTGGGTGAAGGATTCGGAAGCCACTACATGGGACGCACTGATCGACCTGATCTGCAGGGAGCAGTTCTACCGAAGGTGCGCCCAAGAAGTGAAGGAGTGGGTGCTAGATCGGGAGCCACCCAGCTTAAAAATGGCTGCCCAATTAGCCGACAAATATGTGGCAATTCGGCCACGGGGGCAGAAGCGCCCAGCCAGCAGCCAGCTCCAAAAGACTGTACCACCAAGGGGACCCCCCTCTTCAGCTCATCACCCCCAAAGACAAGCATCTTCCAACCCGGGTGCTCTTGGCCAGCAACCGCACCGCAGCGTCCCTGCAACTGATCAGAGATCATCGGTGCCACGACTGGAGAAGAAGTGCTACGGCTGTGGGAAAATCGGACATCTGAGGATGAACTGTCCTGCATCCCAAGCACCCCAGACTCGTGCCCCAAATCCGAGTGCTGGAGCCCGGCTTGCTTGTTTGACGAGAGGAGATGAGATTACAGAGACTGTTCCCCCTCCAGTCAGTCCGATGGAGTGTGGCGAGAGACAGGTGCACTCTGCGGAGAGAGTCACCTGCATGGCCAAACAGCCCCTACACAACATGTGGAGGCACCTGCAGCCAGTCCACGTGGGACCCCTGCACGGAGAAGGCCTAAGAGACTCTGGGGCCTCAATCACTGTGGTGAGCCCCCACCTTATAGATCCTGCTGCAGTATTGCAGGGTCGCACTGCCACGGTCACCCTGGCGGAAGGAACAGAGAAAGCGGTTCCCATGGCAAGAGTCTACCTGGACTGGGGAGCTGGACCAGAGTTGCGAGAAGTTGCCGTCATGGATGGTCTCCCAACTGATGTGGTCCTAGGAAATGATCTGGGTGGTGGGATCGTCACTATGTTTGTTGGCGCCATTCCCCGGAGTCAAGTTCCAAAACCACCAGTGACATCAGCTACTCCAGCACAGCCCAGCCCAGAGGAAAAGACTACAGCTGCTAGACAACTGCCAGCACAGCCAACCACAGCATCAACCAGCCCAGAGGAAAAGATCACAGCGGCTAGATCAGTACATCGACCCCGCATGCCTTTTGCCTCTGGTATGCCTACGTCCCCTAGCAACGCAGAGGATGTCGGTTCCAGCTCGTTTGATCCTGTGGGGGTGCCCAATGATGCTCCTGACCCAAGTGGTTTGCCAACTCCGGCGGTGAGTATGAAAAACCACACTGACTTTTCCATGACTGACCCCTACCAGACTGACCCTAGTAGTCCCCACCTAGATCCCCCTGTAGAGTGTCCCAATTTAGGAGAGATTGAGGGCCGCAGGCAGGAGTTTAGGGAGGCTCAACTCTCTGACCCATCCCTGAAAGGCATGAGGCGCCACTCTGGCAGCGGCCTTGACAGGGTTGGGGGTGGGAAGTTTGACCTGGCGGGAAGGGTTAAGGTACAGGGTAGCCAGGAAAGTGGGAGGGGATAGACCAGATAGGGAATGTGTCCAACTGGTCCCCTCAGGGAACTTTTCTGCGCAACCGGTGTCGGTTGCCAGCGAAACCCCTTTGGACAGTAACCCGGAGACAGACCGTACCCTGAAGTGCCTGACACAGAGCTTACCCTGGTCTGGAATGTCGGATGACGCCCAGACCAACTGTAAGGCTGGTGCCATGCGTTGGCAGCCGGGGCACTCCAGCGGTTGTGTTGTCTCTGGGCCTCTGCCCATAGGAGAACCCTTGCAGCAAGTTGCTGTGGACATAGCAGGTCCCCTGCCTGTGCGCAGTAGATCGGGGAAGACACGCAGCCTCTCTGTAGTGGATGCCACACAGGATCCAGAGGCTGATGGTCTGGCCGCCATCACTGTGGCACAGGTAGCGGACGAGGAGGAAGGAGTAGGCCTAGGTGACAGGGTAGGTTTCCCGAGTCATAGGTCGACGGAGGAGGATTGGAGGGCAGGTCTGACAGTTAGGGCAGACAGTTGCCAGATAGGTATGACGGAGGTGCAGTGCCTGGGGCACCATGTGGGAGGAGACAGGGGTAGGCCCAACCCAGAGGGGGTGGAGGCAACCAGAGGCTGTCCCCGACCCACATCACCCAGACCGGTACTGACCTTAGAACCTGTAAGGCCCTACGGACATGTTGTCATTGACTTTAGTCCTGTAGTGAACCCCTTGACAGAGATGGCTAGGAAGGGCATTCCCAAGTCAGTGGACTTTGCACCCGCTTGCGAGTTGGCATTCCAGTCATTGAAGGAGGTTCGGGTACCCGCTCCAGTGCTGATGGTGCACATTCTTGACCAGGACTGTGTGTTACGAACTATTGCGCCACTGCACGGACTGGGAGCTGTACCAAGCCAGAAAGAGCCATATGGGCAGGAGCACCCTGTGGCCTGTTTGAGCAGAAAACTGCTATGGTGGGAGGTGGGGTATGCCACAATTGGGACACCTTGGGTGGCACTTGTTTGTAACCAGCCCCCCACCGTGGTGACTTACCACCTACCTGTTAGGTGGCTGCAACCTACCTTGGGGGAATTGGACAGACTTTTGTGGTGGAGCCTTGAACTTGGACTTCAGGTGGACTATTTGAACATTGTGCACCCACGAAGAGAGGCCCACTGCACTATGGATGAACTGTCTAGGCCGGAGCCTACACACCCTAGGTAGCGTCCCCTTCAACACAAGGGACTGCGGGACCAGGACCCAAATCGTTGGGACATGGGTCCCTGGTTGACCCGCTTGAATGGGGGGGAAGGAATGTGGCCGGAGAGACTAGCCAGCCACACGTGTAATGGCGTCTGCGGCACTGAAGGGGTTAACCCTCGTGCCCAGCGCCATGTTGCTGACTGTTTAAAAGTTTGTTTAATTATGTGTTTTACTTTTAACATGTCATATGTAGTGCTCTGTGCACCATTGCAGGAAGACATGTTTAACTGTATCTATTTTATATTCAAGACAGGCTTGGTGTATATTTAAAGGAAAAATGCAGTTACTATAGATGTCTGAATAAGCAACTCTTATCCTCTGGAAATAGGAAGGGGCATGCTAAGGGCCCTGTACTAGCAGTGAGGTGTGAAGGACAATACCTTTTGATGTGTGAGTTCCTTAGAGAGAGATACTAATCACTGGGTCTATGGGCTTGGAATCTGTTTCATGTAGAGGATGTAAGTGATATACGATCCGAATGGCAGATACAGGAAGGAAGACCGTTTGTTTGTATTGTAGCTATTCCTGTTGTAATCTTAAACACTGGGATTGCCTGCAGATGGGAATGACCAGACACATTTGTATTTTGAAGATATGTGATAAATTTATCAATAGTGAATGTTAATCTGATACCAAACGTTGTCTGGGTGACAGGAAGGAGGATATTGTTTTATTGCACTTATATCCTTGTAAAATGTAATTTATTGGTATTTTGTAAAATAACCTGATTGGTTGGAGAAGACAGGGAGGGCTTACCCCCCTGTGATACTGTGTGGAAAACTGACATAAAAAGGAGACCTGCGTGCCTCCAGAGTGTAGTTGTAACATCTTATTCTGCTGAAACATCTTGATTGTATGCTGTTGCCCCTAGCAATAGGGAGGAGCCTTTTTAAAGGTTATCATTGAGCAATAAACATCTTTGCCTCAAGAAGACTGCTTCATCTTGTGACCAACAGGGTTAGGCCAAACCTAGCCCCGTCCTCCGGCTGTCCAGGGAAGCACCTAGTGTCTCCAAGCTCCGCCTTCCGCCAGCTACCGGTAGAGGCCTAGCAAGTGGCTAGTGGGGATTCGTCGACACCACACAGGTGTGGTAAAGCAGTGCGTCGGCACATACAGAGCAGAACCGTGGTTCCAAATGCCACGGCAGGTTAGGAGTTTGGTGGTGGCAGCGAGAATCCGCCCACAGCGCAGTGGGTGGAGTCAGTAACAGGCGGTTACTGACGGTAAGCGGGAATCCCCTATGTGGTCAGGCCTCGTGCGGCTTGACTTTCCATTCTGTGCGCAGTCGACGGGACGCGGCAAGCGGCGAGTGCTTCCGTACGGTACCGTCCTGTCACAGAAGTGATAAACCAGTGATATGTGCAAGGTGATAAAGGCACCAGCCAATCAGATCCTAACTGTTAATTTACATATTGGAACTGATTGGCTGGTGCCTTTATCACCTTGCACATATCACTGGTTAATCACTTCCTTATGCCTTCTACAAGTTAATACATCTGCCCCAAAGTCTTTATCACCAATTTATACATTTACCTTATTTCCCTTACATTCATTTGCATTATTATGGTGTTCTACAGTTTTTAGTCTTGCATATTCCATACCTCCCAACTGTCCCAATTCTGGTGGGACAGTCCTGCTATTCAGAAACCGAGACAGTTCTGCTATCCCGCCTGCGTGCCGCAGTGTCCCACAGGCGGGAAGCGGGGGGGGGGGGAGGGGAGTACAGGTTGGGTTTGGAGAGCCTGTGATCACCGCTGCTCTGCTCAGCATCTGGTGGTCACTTAATAGATTCCATGCACAGCATCTAATAGTGCAGGGAGGTGAGCTGGGGGCTGCCCACCTGCTCAGGGAGGGCTGGGCATGCACCACAAAAGAAACAAAGTGAAACAAGGCCTTGCCCCCTTCATGAGAGGCCCCACCCCTTCAGACAAAATACCACCTCTTTTTCTCTTGCACCAAGTCCCGAATATACAGTTTCTAAAGTTATGAGGGTATGTAGTTATGTGGCCGGCGGTCAGGAGTCCGCCGGTCACAATACCTCCCCCTACATCCCGCCCCCTTATAATCCCAACAGTCGGCATGCCGACTAGCAGGGACTAGTCCCACTCGTGCGTGTCCACGACACCCATAGAGTGGGAGTAGAAGCTGTGGCGAGCTCAGCTTGCCACTGAGCCCGCAGCATGTCGAGCATAGCGAGCCTGCAAGGAGCTTGTTGCGCCACCTCCCCCCACCGCCGGTCATCTCGATACCGGGATCCCAGCAATTGATATGGTGACCACCGGTCACGCATACCGAACCCGTTGGGAGGTAGTATATTGTGGGCCTGATTATGAGTTGGTTACAGACGTATCTGGCAGCCATATTTGCAACTTATGCTAATGAGAGTATATGTCCAGTTTCAAGCGGGAAGGCCCACTCTTTCTCCGGCCACAGCCCCAGCCGTCATTGCTACTGTAGTAATGGTATTTACTTCTACCCTGTGATGAGTGCCAAAGATATGTCAGCGACAGATGTCCCATCTCTGCCTGCACACCTCAAATAAGCACAGAAGTCCGTCTACATGCACACAACTATCGCATGACACTGCCATGTGATGCAACCCAAAAACACCAAAGACAGAGAGATCCAGCCACAGATTGGGCCTGATGTAATGACGCCCTAGATCGGCTGCCATGCGGGATGCCGGCTAAATGAAAACTTTTTTTTAAAGGGGCAATCATTTGCATGGCATGGTTTTTCAAATACTCAATCAAGGTGTAATACTCAATCAAGCATAGTGGGAGCATCACAGTCTTGGATTTCTTTGGTGTATGCACTCTACTGATAATCACAAGAATCGGCTGCTTTGTATGTATTTTTATAAGGATCAATCTAATAATTGTATACCCGTATATACATTTTCATTTTATTCATGAAATATATTTTAGATTACAAACGTTAATAATTATTGAATTCATCTGGATTCTCCTTTACTGTTTCTATCACAAGAATGAATTGATATATGGGGGTAAACAAAAAGTTTCTGGATGAGCATGCAGTGCGTATCTGTAATGAGTGCATGGTGTGCGGTGCACACGGACCCCAGGGTCCACAGGCCTGTACAACCTTGTCCCATTTAATTATACTTACCGCTCATTGGCCCAGAGATGGCTGCAGAGCGGCAAATATCACTTGGAAAAAAGGCTGCGGCGCTTGGAGAATGGCCACCGCTGCCATTTTCTGGTATTTTACACATGTGCACTTGAGATGTACCCAGGAACATGGCATGCGCACCTTGCTAGAGTGTACTGCACCTCTGAATGGGAGGGAGCCCTATTGGAGCATGCCCACGGGCCCCCTCCTCTCTTATAGAGCATCTGGTTGGGCGTCTGTTCTTTCCTGTCTATTAAGGCCCGTACACACTAGTCGATATATCGGCCGTTCTCTTGAACGGCCGATATATCGCGGGACCGTCAGCCAGTGTGTACGGCCGATACGTCTGTGAACTCCGTCGTTCACAGACGTATCACGTCGGCCGCGCAGCACAGCCGACGGCCAATATATCTACCGATATATTGGCGCGTCGCTGTGTGTGTACGGGGCGGCTGCCGGCGGTGATTGACAGCTGAACTGGGCGGGCGTGTGTACACGCCCGCCCAGTTCATGACGTCAGTCCCCGACGGATTGAGCAGTGTGTATGCTGAACACACTGCTCGATCCGTCCATAGATATATCTGCAGATCAATTGATCTGCAGATACTGTATATCTATTAGTGTGTACCCACCTTTAGATAGGAAAAAACAGACTCCCAACTGACTTTTCAAACATTTGAATCTCCCCCAATCTGTCTGCTTGTGAACTGTATTCGATTTCTCTGACTAAAGTTCTTGTGAAATGTCAAAGCAGAGAACCGTATATACTGTACTCCCATTATAGTGTATCTCTCCCATTCCAGCAGACCATTTATTTTTTTGTCATTTAATATTGAGACTCCATTAAGAAGGACTTTTGTTTTACTTTTTTTCATTTATAAATTGGCCTCTTTTTATGTTTGCTATGATGAACTGGCAAGATGAGTAACTCTGACAGCTGTGTCTTCTTTCATCAGAATAGAAGAGGAGAAGGAATTTGTGAGGAAATGGATTTGTGGTCCCTTTAGAAAGTTTAGTCAAGATAAGGTGATCATTGCTGTTAACTCCTTCTCATATTATATATGTCTTAGGGACATATACTAAGCAGTGAAAAGAGTGGAGAAGTGAGCCGGTGGAGAAGTTGCCCCATCAACCAATCAGCAGCTGGGTATCATTTTATAGTATGTAAATTATAGATGTTACTTCAATACTGATTGGTTGCCATGGGCAGTTCTCCACTGGCTCACTTCTCCGCTCTTATCACTGCTTAGTAAATGTCCCTCTTATTCTCCATGGGACATTCTTTGTTATCTCAATTGTAACTTAACAAATTCCTTTAACTCTACCATTAGTGATTGGGCTCAGAGGCGAACGCAGGATCTAGTCGGCAGGGTTTCCGTGTGTATGTATGAGTATATATATATATATATACACACACACACACACACACACACACACACACACACGTGTGAGTGTGTGTGTGTGTATATATATATATATATATATATATATATATATGCACACACACACACACACACACACACACACACACACACACACACACGTGTATGTGTATTCATATATATATATATATACATATACAGTGTATATATATATATATATATATATATATATACACACACGTTTGTATATATATATATATATATATATATATAGCACACACATTCATTCATTCACTCAGACACACATATATACATGCAAACATACATACACACGCACACACAGAAACACTCATACATATATACATTCATTCACACAAACTTCACATGCTGTATATATACACTATGTATTTTAATATACTGTATAGTACTGTATCGTCCATCAGGGGCAGGGAGGCGGAAGCAGACTGGAGGCACTGTGTGGACGGAGGGAGCTGCTATGGCTGAGCATGCGCAGCCAGCATCTCCCCCGGAACAATCTCTATACAGAGAGCTACATAGCTCTCTGCTGCAGCAGCTCCGCTATCGTGGTCGCGTACGCGATCACGATTGCGGATTTTACTGTCTCCGTCTCAAAAATGTAAATGTTGGCTCATCAGGGGGGGTTTCCAGGTACTCGGAAACCCCCCCTGCGTGCGCCACTGGGGCTGAGCACATTTTAAAACCTGTCTGATCTAAAGCACAGTACATCATTTGCTACACATATAAATCATAAGGATTGTATGCTAATTGGTTACAAGGCCTTCCCACCTAGTCACTGACATGTAATGCTCTCACTGGCTGCATGTTTATTTACCTTGAGAGGCCAGCTGTCGATTTACAAGAATAAGGGGCATATTCCTTAGGAAAAAATTGTGACGTGAGAATTTTTAGTTTTCAATTTTCACCATTACCTTTCACCATTTTTTCATAAGTCATCATGCCTCCTTTATAAAATTATCACTTCCAAAAAACTACTACTTTTGCGAAGACAGCTTTCCAGAAAAGTGATGTGCCCACTCCCCCTGCAGCCTCTCCACAGTGTGCCTGCTGCCCCCCGCAGCCTCTCCAAGATCTGCCTGCTACCCCCTTAGATCCTCAGCCTTCCACGGTGTGCCCGCTTCCCCCTCAGCCTTTCATAATGTGCCCGCTTCCCCTTCAGCCTTCCACGATGTGCCCGCTTCACCCTCAGCCTTCCACAATGTGCCCGCTTCCCCTTCAGCCTTCCACGATGTGCCCGCTTCACCCTCAGCCTTCCACAATGGGCCCGCTCCCCCTGCAGCCTTCCATGATGTGCCTGCTCTCTCCTCTCCAGTCAAAGGGCCTTATTCAGCTTCAGTTGCAAAATTGGAAAAATGCTAACAGGGCGATTATCAACAGACTGCGCATACGCTGTGAACGCATTGCGCACGCGTGATGGATTAATTGTGATCACAATGTAGTGAATGCAATCGCAATTTGATTGACAGGTAGTGACCATTTCTGGGTGTTAATGTGGCGTTTGTGGGGAGTGGTTAGAAAAATGAATAATGGGCGTTTTCGTGTCGTGAAGTCATTTGCAATGGATTGCGACTAAAAACATGGCGCATTCTCATTATTCTGAGTAGCCCTTGGTCAATGGCAATTGTTGATGGTACTCGATTTCTACGTATGCATCGCAATTTTTCGAATGCATACGCAATTTTGCAACTGCATTGGTGGGCATCTTTTACCTTTCACATATGATTTTTAGCAGAAGCAGGACTGAGAAAATGGCAATTTCTGTCTCAATAGCGATCCCAGCTGAACGAGGCCAAAACTCTGGAAAAAATGCTTGTCAGAGTTTGATGAATGTCACAATTTCTACATCTCCATAGGCGTGTAGAAATTGTGACATTCAAAGAATAATGAATATGCCTGTGATCTTTGCCTATAGGAGCCCCCTTTCCCTTACAGTTATATGCACAGTTGTAGGTTTGGCGATGGGATGCAGCATCTTAATGTACTGTATGGGCAGCTGCACAGGGCCCCATGATACTAGGGTCTTTATCAGTGGAAACCCAAGGATATTGTTTCCCTGAAATCACAAAATCTGCTGAAAAATAATCTTTGCTGCTCTTACAATGGGTTGGGGCTGATATGCTGGCAGTCGAGATGCCGGAGGTCAGAATACCGACCACGGCATCCCGATGGTGAGAACACTGACGGGGTAAGGTAAGTATACATACCTTTACAATGGCCTCCTAACCTTCTCTTTCCGCAGCCTAAACCTAACACCCCCCCCCCTCCCCCAAAGCCTAAACCTAACCTAACCTCACCTCCCTGCAGCCTAAACCCAACCCTCCCTCCCCATAGCCTAAACTTAACCTACCTCCCCTGCAGCTTACCTCTCCAGCGGCCCAGCAAGCACTCATTTGGATCCCAGCGGTCGGGATTACGGATCTGGAATTGTGACCCTAGTTGAGATGCCAGCGCAGGCATTCCTACCAGTGTCAGGATTCCGGCATTGGTATTTCGACTGCTGGGATCCCAACCGCAAGGAATCCAGGCCAGATCCCATTTTAACATATCTGTGTTTTGCAGGTTATTGTGTGTTTAGACTGAGTGTGTAGTATATTGAAACAATAGAGAAATGGCATTTGCCCTAGTTACAGCCAAGGATGTGCTGCAGCAGTAAAGATACAGAAGCCCAATGAATTACTAGAAAGAGTTATTGCCCATTGCTTAATGTTCACAGTATAGCAATCTACTGTTATATTTGCTATATTACCTTTGTGCTGCAATTTGCTGTCATACAGTATGTATGGTGATAATCATTGTCATCACACAGTGACTCCCCTTTAATACTTGAATATTCTATTTATCAGGGCTTTCACGATATGTCATATTTACTGTGTGTATGGGCAGAGCCTTCCTGCTACAGCGTGATGTGAATAAGCCCTCTTAGAATCATTGCCAGAGAACAAGGAAGATCCACTGGAGCTACTGTACCATCTACACCTAACTTATCTGTGCCCACACCAACACCCAGGGTACCACATCTGCACTATGACCAACCCATCCAGTAACTCAGAAGCTTCCCAGAGCAGCCAATCAGATTGTAGATATTATTTTCTAGTGCCTTCTTATAAATGATTGAATGATTGGTTGTTATGGGCAACACCACCACTTGCCATCTTTAGAAGGTTTGATAAATCTCTCTTTTAGTAACTGAGTATACTATGAGCAAAGCAACACTTTTGACAAACGGGTGTAGTATGGTATACCGGCGGCCGGGCTCCCGGCGACCAGCATACCGGCGCCGGGAGCCCGACCGCCTGCATACCGACAGCGTGGCGAGCACAAATGAGCCCCTTGCGGGCTCGCTGCGCTCGCCACGCTGCGCTCGCCACGCTGCGGGCACGGTGGCACGCACCACGCTATTTTATTCTCCCTCCAGGGGGGTCGTGGACCCCCACGAGGGAGAAAAAGTGCCGGTATGTCGGCTGTCGGGATTCCGGCGCCGGTATACTGTGCGCCGGGATCTCGACAGTCGGCATACTGAAGACCACCCTGACAAACATGTAAATATTCTATTGAAATGCACCTAAGAAGAAAGCGATGTTACATTTTCTCTTCCCACAGTAAATCATAAAATCAGGGGCCTGCATGCACAGCCGACGGGGCACCAGCGATGAACGAGCGCAGGGCCGCGCATCGTTCATCGCTGGTGCCTCCACACTGAAAGATATGAACGGTATCTCGTTCACTAATGAATTAGATTGTTCATATCTTTTAGTATTATCACCCAGTGTGTAGGGCGCTTTAGATTTGGGTGGGTTATAATAATAACTTATTCTGTTTCTGTGCAGGGTAAATACTGGCTGCTTTATTTTTACACTGCAATTTAGATTTCAGCTTGAACACACCCCACCCAAATCTAACTCTCTCTGCACATGTTATATCTGCCCCCCCCCCTGCAGTGCACATGGTTTTGCCCATTAGCTAACAAATTTGCTGCTGCGATCAGGTCTGAATTAGGCCCCAGGTTCTGCTTTATGTCAGAAATACATGTAAGTGCTGTACACTATCACATAACAGTGCAGCCTCAGAAAGATGACTGCTTAAACATTTTTCTATCTCATTTATGTTAAAAGCAAAAGGCTATGTAAGCAACTCGCAGACATTCCTGGGCTGAGAGGGAATGGAAATAAGGCCCTTTGCTGTCCTCAGATATGGAGGGTTTATACATACACTCTGCAAACCCAATCTTGTGTCTGTGTGCCTGTGTGGGCGTCCTGCGTAATGCTCCACCTGCAAACAGTGCTTGAGATAATAGCGCACTGCTGCAGACGGAAGTTCAAGTAGAAAAGCATTCATCAGAAGGAAGAGCAAGCAAGTTTATTGTGACAGGAAATCCAATCACAGCGCTTTCTGATGCTCATCACTTACTAGTCCATATACACTTGTTTTGTTTTCTGCATAGAAACTGCATTATCTTCATCATCATTATTATTAATAATAATAATTAATAGATTTTATTTGATTTTTCTCTTACAAAATTACATTCTTTCCCTTCTCTCCAGTGAGACATGTTAACCTCATTCATACACTACCATCACAATCTGCCTTTGCACAGAAACCTTTTATATTGCCAGTAAAACATTTTATTTTGCCCAGAAATGTAGGGTACAGTATTGGAACCTCAAACAGTGGTGATTTATATTTGTATTCCATACTAGTCATAGTTCGATATGAAAAGCTACACATAAATGTAATATCTGCATATACCTTATACAGATATCTGCAGTATACTATATGTGCGTGTGCGTGTGTGTGTGTGTGTGTGTGTGTATACCAAGAACTCTTATTGCGTAAATGTATTCAACTCGTACAAATACAGATAATCAATAGTATAGCCTTGGTTATTTTTCCACATAGTCCCCATACTTGTCTGAGCATTTGTTCTAACGGTACACCAAGGCATCTATCCCGCAACATTAGTTTCAAGCTCCTGAAGCCAGGACATGATGGCTTGCTGAACTTCACAGTCAGTTGCAAATCACCTTCCATCCAGGTGCTAAGAGACAGAAATCACTTGGTGCCAGGTCAGGGCTGTAGGGAGGATGGTCCAATACCTCACAGTGGTAGCACCATCACATCTTAAACATCTGTCCTGCAGTTATCAAAGCAAGTGCACCAAATCCAAACCTTTTTCTGTAACATGATGTTACCGCTGTAAACCTTGACAAGTTTGCGATGAATTTCAGCTGCTAATGTGCCTTTAGATGCAGAAATCTGATCATACTACGCACCTCAATATTTGACTATATTTCTGCCAGCCCCGCCATATTACACCTGTTGTTGCGGCACTATGACTGATATGAGGCACAGTCTATTGGTCCTTGGGTGGTCCGGTACTCCCCAAGAGGAACAGTATCTGCCCAGGTGCCTTCCCTGGTATGGAGAGATATAAAGCAAAAAGACAGCGGCACTCCGGGGCTTTCATCCAAATAAACTGTATTGAAATAGGTCACAAAAACATTCCGACATTTCGGGGCCCGTAGCCCCTTTATCAAGGTGTGTACCCTCCTTAGTAAAGGGGTTACGGGCCCCAAAATGTGGGAATGTTTTTGTGACCAATTTCAATACAGTTTATTTGGATGAAAGCCCCGGAGTGACGCTGTTTTTTTGCTTTATATTTAAATGATCACCATTCTCCTGCGCAGCAAATCAGTGGCGCACCCAGGGGGGTTTCCGATCACCCAGAAACCCCCCTCCACCCAAAAAAAAATATATTTTTTTTTTTGCTGCATGAGTATTATTAATGGCTGTCTAGTGTCCTCCTTAATTATAGTACATACATATCCATGTGCAATTTGTGCATACATATATACACATGTACATACATACATTACATACATATAAACACACACACACACACACACACACACATATGATATATATACATGCGTGTATATATACGTGTACTGTATGTGTGTGTGTGTATATATATATATATATATATATATATATATATATATGTCCAGAAAGCGAGCTGGCACTCAGAGTATAATGCTAAGGTACCTGTGTGGCATTGCTATAATGTAAACGTCCCATCAAGTAAAGAACAGTGGTTCCAAACTAGGCACGGCACTCCAGGGATTTGTTTTCAGGATTTAATGTGCTAATTCAGATCCATATTAAAGCAGAGTCAGTGCAGCATTTCGGAGCCAATTAAAGCTCCTTCATCAGGACATGGCTGTCATATATGGACAAATAAAGTGCTAAAGCAACGAACAAACATATATATATATATATATATATATATATGTATGCATGTTTAATATGCTATGTGTATATGTATATGTGTGTGTATATATATATATATATATATATATATATATATATATATATATATGTGTGTGTGTGTGTGTGTATATATACGGTATATATATGTGTAGATATGTAAATATGTATGTGTATATATATTCTCCTGCACAGTAAAAGATCACCATTCTCATGCGCAGTGACTATTTTCCTTCATAGTAAATGATCATCATGGATGCGCTTACAATCTACATTATCTACCAGATGTACACACTAGGTTTAATTTTCTTTTCAGAAGGCCATCACCCTGCTTTTGCATTTTGAAATATTGGAGGAAACCCATGCAAGCAAGAGGAGAACATACAAACTCAACACAATATGGCCTTAATGGGAATTGAACTCAAAACCCCAGTTATGTGAGGCAGCAAGCTTTTACCATTGCTCCACTGTGCTGCTATTATGGTTTTCATTCTTTGGGGTATATTTATTAATTATCTGGTCTTAGACTTAATTATAATTTCTAAATAGAAAAAGGAAGTGCTGTCCATCCAAAGTGTACATTTACAAAACATTTATTACAATCACAAACATACAATTAAACATACTACACTCGGCCATTGTAACAATATAATTCTAAAAATAGACCTAATAAGAATATCTCTAGCTAATTAACCACTAATGAGTCAGTATGTAGCTATAATCACTTGGGTAGTTGTCATGCAAACTTGCAGTTCCTGTTTTTTAGTAAAGCTGCAGAACTTAACTTGCAACAATGTGTTTATTGACCAGACATAAATATAGGCTGCTGGATTATTATCATTTCTCTATCGTCCTAGTGGATGCTGGGGTTCCTGAAAGGACCATGGGGGATAGCGGCTCCGCAGGAGACAGGGCACAAAAAGTAAAGCTTTTCCAGATCAGGTGGTGTGCACTGGCTCCTCCCCCCATGACCCTCCCCCAGACTCCAGTTAGATTTTTGTGCCCGGCCGAGAAGGGTGCAATCTAGGTGGCTCTCCTAAAGAGCTGCTTAGAAAAAGTTTAGCTTAGGTTTTTTATTTTACAGTGATTCCTGCTGGCGACAGGATCACTGCAGCGAGGGACTGAGGGGAGAAGGAGTCAACTCACCTGCGTGCAGGATGGATTGGCTTCTTGGCTACTGGACATTAGCTCCAGAGGGACGATCACAGGTACAGCCTGGATGGTCACCGGAGCCGCGCCGCCGGCCCCCTTGCAGATGCTGAAGTCAGAAGAGGTCCAGAATCGGCGGCTGAAGACTCCTGCAGTCTTCTTAAGGTAGCGCACAGCACTGCAGCTGTGCGCCATTTTCCTCTCAGCACACTTCACACGGCAGTCACTGAGGGTGCAGGGCGCTGGGAGGGGGGCGCCCTGGGAGGCAAATGTAACCTATATAAAGGCTAAAAATACCTCACATATAGCCCCCAGAGGCTATATGGAGATATTTAACCCCTGCCTGATTTCTCTAAATAGCGGGAGACGAGCCCGCCAGAAAAGGGGCGGGGCCTATCTCCTCAGCACACGGCGCCATTTTCCTTACACAGCTCCGCTGGTCAGGACGGCTCCCAAGTCTCTCCCCTGCACTGCACTACAGAAACAGGGTAAAACAGAGAGGGGGGGCAAATTTATGGCGATATTTTGATATAACAAGGCAGCTATAAGGGAGCACTTATTATAAGGCTATCCCTGATATATATATATAGCGCTTTTGGTGTGTGCTGGCAAACTCTCCCTCTGTCTCCCCAAAGGGCTAGTGGGTCCTGTCTTCGTTAGGAGCATTCCCTGTGTGTCTGCTGTGTGTCGGTACGTGTGTGTCAACATGTATGAGGACGATATTGGCGTGGAGGCGGAGCAATTGCCAAATATGAGGATGTCACCCCCTAGGGAGTCGACACCAGAATGGATGCCTTTATTTATGGAACTACGGGATAGTGTCAACACGCTAAAGCAGTCGTTTGACGACATGAGACGGCTGGACAATCAATTAGTGCCTGTCCAGGCGACTCAAACACCGTCAGGGGCTGTGAAACGCCCTTTGCCTCAGTCGGTCGACACAGACCCAGACACAGGCGATGACTCCAGTGGTGACGGTGACGAATCAACCGTATTTTCCAGTAGGGCCACACGTTATATGATTTTGGCAATGAAGGAGGCGTTACATTTAGCTGATACTACAGGTACCACTAAACAGGGTATTATGTGGGGTGTGAAAAAACTACCTATAGTTTTTCCTGAATCAGAAGAACTAAATGACGTGTGTAATGAAGCGTGGGTTGCCCCTGATAAAAAGCTGATAATTTCAAAGAAATTACTGGCATTATACCCTTTCCCGCCAGAGGTTAGGGAGCGCTGGGAAACACCTCCTAGGGTGGACAAGGCGCTAACACGCTTATCTAAACAAGTGGCGTTACCCTCTCCTGAGACGGCCGCACTTAAAGATCCATCAGATAGGAGGATGGAAAATATCCAAAAAAGTATATACACACATGCAGGTGTTATACTACGACCAGCTATAGCGACTGCCTGGATGTGCAGTGCTGGGGTAGTTTGGTCAGAGTCCCTGATTGAAAATATTGATACCCTGGACAGGGACAATATTTTACTGTCGTTAGAACAAATAAAGGATGCATTTCTTTATATGCGTGATGCACAGAGGGATATCTGCACACTGGCATCACGGGTAAGTGCTATGTCCATTTCGGCCAGAAGAGCTTTATGGACGCGACAGTGGACAGGCGATGCGGATTCAAAACGGCATATGGAAGTTTTGCAGTATAAAGGGGAGGAGTTATTTGGAGTCGGTCTATCAGATTTGGTGGCCACGGCTACAGCCGGGAAATCCACCTTTCTACCTCAAGTCACTCCCCAACAGAAAAAGGCACCGACCTTTCAACCGCAGCCCTTTCGTTCCTTTAAAAATAAGAGAGCAAAGGGCTATTCATATCTGCCACGAGGCAGAGGTCGAGGGAAGAGACAGCAACAGGCAGCTCCTTCCCAGGATCAGAAGCCCTCCCCGGCTTCTACAAAAGCCTCAGCATGACGCTGGGGCTTCTCAAGCGGACTCGGGGACGGTGGGGGGTCGTCTCAAAAATTACAGCGCGCAGTGGGCTCACTCGCAAGTAGATCCCTGGATCCTGCAGATAATATCTCAGGGGTACAGGTTGGAATTAGAGACAGATCCACCTCGCCGTTTCCTGAAGTCTGCTTTACCAACGTCCCCCTCCGAAAGGGAGACGGTTTTGGAAGCCATTCACAAGCTGTACTCTCAGCAGGTGATAGTCAAGGTACCTCTTCTGCAACAAGGGAAGGGGTATTATTCCACTCTTTTTGTGGTACCGAAGCCGGATGGCTCGGTAAGGCCTATTCTAAATCTGAAGTCCTTGAACCTGTACATAAAGAAGTTCAAGTTCAAGATGGAGTCACTCAGAGCAGTGATAGCGAACCTGGAAGAGGGGGACTTTATGGTATCCTTGGACATCAAGGATGCGTATCTCCACGTTCCAATTTACCCCTCACACCAGGGGTACCTCAGGTTCGTTGTACAAAACTGTCACTATCAGTTTCAGACGCTGCCGTTCGGATTGTCCACGGCACCTCGGGTCTTTACAAAGGTAATGGCCGAGATGATGATTCTTCTTCGAAGAAAAGGCGTATTAATTATCCCATACTTGGACGATCTCCTAATAAGGGCAAGGTCCAGAGAACAGCTAGAGAGGGGATTAGCACTGTCTCAAGAAGTGCTAAAACAGCACGGCTGGATTCTGAATATTCCAAAATCCCAGTTAATGCCGACAACTCGTCTGCTGTTCCTAGGGATGATTCTGGACACGGTTCAGAAAAAGGTTTTTCTCCCGGAGGAAAAAGCCAAGGAGTTATCCGAGCTTGTCAGGAACCTCCTAAAACCAGGAAAGGTGTCTGTACATCAATGCACAAGAGTCCTGGGAAAAATGGTGGCTTCTTACGAAGGAATTCCATTCGGCAGATTCCACGCAAGAATTTTCCAAAGGGCTCTGTTGGACAAATGGTCAGGGTCGCATCTTCAGATGCACCTACGGATAACCCTGTCTCCAAGGACAAGGGTGTCTCTTCTGTGGTGGTTGCAGAGTCCTCATCTATTGGAGGGCCGCAGATTCGGCATACAGGATTGGATCCTGGTGACCACGGACGCCAGCCTGAGAGGCTGGGGAGCAGTCACACAAGGAAGAAACTTCCAGGGAGTATGGACGAGCCTGGAAACGTCTCTTCACATAAACATTCTGGAACTAAGAGCAATATACAATGCTCTAAGCCAGGCAGAACCTCTGCTTCAAGGAAAACCGGTGTTGATCCAGTCGGACAACATCACGGCAGTCGCCCATGTGAACAGACAGGGCGGCACAAGAAGCAGGAGTGCAATGGCAGAAGCTGCAAGGATTCTTCGCTGGGCAGAGAATCATGTGATAGCACTGTCAGCAGTGTTCATCCCGGGAGTGGACAACTGGGAAGCAGACTTCCTCAGCAGACACGATCTTCACCCGGGAGAGTGGGGACTTCATCCAGAAGTCTTCCACATGCTGGTAACCCGTTGGGAAAGACCAATGGTGGACATGATGGCGTCTCGCCTCAACAAAAAACTGGACAGGTATTGCGCCAGGTCAAGAGATCCGCAGGCAATAGCTGTGGACGCGCTGGTAACGCCTTGGGTGTACCAGTCGGTGTATGTGTTTCCTCCTCTGCCTCTCATACCAAAAGTATTGAGAATTATACGGCAAAGAGGCGTGAGAACGATACTAGTGGTTCCGGATTGGCCAAGAAGGACTTGGTACCCGGAACTTCAAGAGATGATCACGGAAGATCCGTGGCCTCTACCTCTAAGGAGGGACTTGCTTCAGCAGGGTCCCTGTCTGTTTCAAGACTTACCGCGGCTGCGTTTGACGGCATGGCGGTTGAACGCCGGATCCTAAAGGAAAAAGGCATGCCGGAAGAAGTCATTCCTACTTTGATTAAAGCAAGGAAGGAAGTAACCGTGCAACATTATCACCGAATTTGGCGAAAATATGTTGCGTGGTGCGAAGATCGGAGTGCTCCGACGGAGGAATTTCAACTGGGTCGATTCCTACATTTCCTGCAATCAGGATTGTCTATGGGTCTCAAATTGGGATCTATTAAGGTTCAAATTTCGGCCCTGTCGATTTTCTTTCAAAAAGAATTGGCTTCAGTCCCTGAAGTCCAGACCTTTGTTAAGGGAGTGCTGCATATACAGCCTCCTGTGGTGCCTCCAGTGGCACCGTGGGATCTCAATGTGGTTTTGGACTTCCTAAAATCTCATTGGTTTGAACCACTAAAAAAGGTGGATTTGAAATATCTCACATGGAAAGTGACCATGCTTCTAGCCCTGGCTTCGGCCAGGAGAGTGTCAGAACTGGCAGCTTTATCTTACAAAAGCCCATATCTGATTTTCCATTCGGACAGGGCAGAACTGCGGACTCGTCCGCATTTTCTCCCTAAGGTGGTGTCAGCATTTCATCTGAACCAGCCTATTGTAGTGCCTGCGGCTACAAGTGACTTGGAGGACTCCAAGTTACTGGACGTTGTCAGAGCATTAAAAATATATATTGCAAGGACAGCTGGAGTCAGAAAATCTGACTCGTTGTTTATATTGTATGCACCCAACAAGATGGGTGCTCCTGCGTCTAAGCAGACGATTGCTCGTTGGATCTGTAGCACAATCCAACTTGCACATTCTGTGGCAGGCCTGCCACAGCCTAAATCTGTAAAGGCCCACTCCACAAGGAAGGTGGGCTCATCTTGGGCGGCTGCCCGAGGGGTCTCGGCATTACAACTCTGCCGAGCAGCTACGTGGTCAGGGGAGAACACGTTTGTAAAATTTTACAAATTTGATACTCTGGCTAAGGAGGACCTGGAGTTCTCTCATTCGGTGCTGCAGAGTCATCCGCACTCTCCCGCCCGTTTGGGAGCTTTGGTATAATCCCCATGGTCCTTTCAGGAACCCCAGCATCCACTAGGACGATAGAGAAAATAAGATTTTACTTACCGATAAATCTATTTCTCGGAGTCCGTAGTGGATGCTGGGCGCCCATCCCAAGTGCGGATTATCTGCAATAATTGTACATAGTTATTGTTAACTAATTCGGGTTATTGTTGAAGGAAGCCATCTTTCAGAGGCTCCGCTGTTATCATACTGTTAACTGGGTTTAGATCACAAGTTGTACGGTGTGATTGGTGTGGCTGGTATGAGTCTTACCCGGGATTCAAAATCCTCCCTTATTGTGTACGCTCGTCCGGGCACAGTACCTAACTGGAGTCTGGGGGAGGGTCATGGGGGGAGGAGCCAGTGCACACCACCTGATCTGGAAAAGCTTTACTTTTTGTGCCCTGTCTCCTGCGGAGCCGCTATCCCCCATGGTCCTTTCAGGAACCCCAGCATCCACTACGGACTCCGAGAAATAGATTTATCGGTAAGTAAAATCTTATTTATTATTATTATTATTACTAGGTGCTTCATCGCGCCCTACGGGCGCTCTTCACACCGTCGCAAGGGGCTACGCCCCCTTAACCCTTGCATGCCTTTCTGGGGTTCAAGATTTGTATTATATGGAGTATTACCTGCATTCCTTTGTCAGTGGTTAAATATTGCACAATGAAAGGGCGTGCGATGGTGAAGAAGGCACAGCCCCTTGCGATGGTCTGGAGGCACCGTGGGTAGGGGAGGGGCAGGTACGGGTGGAGCGGCGGATGGGGAAGGGGGTCTGGAGGCGCTGCAGGTGGTGGAGGGGTAGGTGCGGGGGTGCCATGGGTGGGGGAGGGGTCGTGGGGGGGGGGGGGGGCAGATGGAGGAGGGTGTCTGCAGATGCTGCGGGTGGAGGGGGGCAGGTGTGGGGGGAGACATATATGAGGGGTGGATGGTGGAGGGGGTCTGGAGGTGCTGTGGGTGGTGGAGGGGCGGAGGAGTGGGAGCCACGGGTGGTGTAGGGGGTCTGGAGGCACAGCGTGTGGGGGAGGGGTGGAGTGCCGCATGTGGTGGAGGGGAAGGTGCGGAGGTGTGGTGCATTGAGGAGGGGTCTGGAGGCGCTGCGGGTACTGTACCTGCCAAAAAGGTAGTTGGAGGGTATGCAGTAACAGGGCCAGGACAGGCGTGACAGGGTCAGATCAGGGGTGACAGGGCCAGGATAGGGGTAACAGGGCCAGCATAAGGGTGACAGGGCAAGGCCAGGGGTGACAGGGACATGACAGAACACAGGGCACGGGAGAGATTGGTATTAGGGACAAAACAGTGGTGACAGACAGATGTGTCTTACCGGAGTCACGGCTGCTGCTGTTCCACTCCAACCTGTTGGGATCTGCTGCTGGTGGAGACTTGGCATGGCTGACTCTCTCAGGCTGGAGTCCTGCTTCCTCTGCCGGTCAGCATCCCTCCCCCCCTCCTCAGTCACACACCGCAGACCTCACGCAACTGGCGGGCACTGTGGTAAGGGGAGACTGGGAGTGACTGGTTAGCTCCCAGGAGACGCTGCGGCTGGAGGGAGGAGGGGGTCGGAGCCTGCAAGCAGCTCGGACTTCTGCAGCGCTACCCGCTGGCTAAAGTGTGTGAAGGAGCTGGGCGCACCTCACTGCAGGCGGCAGCACTGCAGCTAGCGGTGGGGTTGCCGGGGCTGGAGATAACAGAGGCAGTACGGAACCTGCACAGCAGCAGGTGCCCCACAAAACTGCAGCTAAGAAGCGTGGAGTGTGCTAGAAAGTGACGCTCCTCCGCGCCAGAGAGACCCTGCTGAGTATGCTGATGTGGGGGTCAAGCACACACTGAGCCGGTGCCCGTCTGTCTGTACGGCATACCCCCTCACACACCCCCATACCTCCCAACTGTCCCGGGGTTCCGGCAGCAGAGCCGGATTAAGGGGGGGGAAGGGGGTACGTACCGTGGGCCCCACAGTTTTAGAGGCCCCCCGGCTGGAGTAGCTCTGTCCCAGCTCAGAAGCTCCCCCGTCCTGCCAGCAACAGCGGCAGCATTGTGCTACAGTCAGCACACGCTGCTGCGTGTTGGCAGATCTGTAGTGTTGCCTGCTTTCCTCTGCCTGTGCGGGTGTGTAGGGGGAAGCGACCACCTCCTCTGGATTTAGCCCTAGCTGAGGGGCCAAAATTCCATAAAAAAAAATAAAAAAAAAAATATCCCGGAATTTGCATAAGGGGGCGTGGCCACGCGGGCCGCTATTAGGCCACGCCCCCAGCCCCACAGCAGAGACAGCCATGAGATAGGGCTCCCCTGTCTCAAGTGCCCTGGGCCCCCCGGACTCATAATCCGCCCCTGGAGGCATGCCAGCAGCTCACAGAGCGCTGGGCATGCCCCCTCACTGACAAAAACGGGGGCCCTCCCATGAAGCCACGCCCCATTTTTGCATGTATGTGTGTGTGTGTGTGTGTGTGTGTGTGTGTGCCCTCCTTCTGCCTGAAGAAAGCTGGGAGGTATGCACCCCTGTCTGCCTGAAGAAAGCTGGGAGATATGCACCCCTGCCTGTGCCATGCCCATACTATCCGCTTCTGCTCCTAGTCTCCTATAGATTTGCCCAGATTTGTGACTCATTTGACTAACTCCGCCCAGTGTTGTGACTCCGCCCAGCGTTAGCAAATGAGTCACAAAGTCACAGATCTGGGCTATTATATAGGAGATTATTATTATTATCCTTTATTTATATAAAAACTTTCATCCGTTCTCTCAATTATAATGGTAATTGTTACAAGCAGACATATTAGAAACAATGGGAGTAATTCCAAATTGATCGCAGCAGGAAATTTTTTAGCAGTTGGGCAAAACCATGTGCACTGCAGGGGGGGCAGATATAACATTTGCAGAGAGAGTTAGATTTGGGTGGGTTATTTTGTTTCTGTGCAGGGTAAATACTGGCTGCTTTATTTTTACACTGCAATTTAGATTGCAGATTGAACTCACCACACCCAAATCTAACTCTCTCTGCACATGTTATATCTGCCTCCCCTGCAGTGCACATGGTTTTGCCCAGTTGCTAACAAAGTTCCTGCTGCAATAAACTCAGAATTACCCCCAATGTTCAATTCTTGTACTGATTACTGCAGCACTCACAAAGTTACCCATGCTTACACATAATAGTCACAATGTATTCAGCATGAAATTACAGTGTGGACACACTGTTCAGACTTCCATTCTATTGCCAAAACTCCAGCTATCAATGGATTAACACACCAATGTCCATACACAGCAGCTCACCAGTCCTCTAAATACTGTATGTTTTCTCCAGCTGGAGAAGGCCTTACTAGAACAATATATAATCACCGACCGAGTGACTCTTTTCTTAACGCATTTCTCCACCTATTAAATCTCAGTGGCTTCCTCAGAAGAATTATCATTTCTTATTGCCCCTATCTGCTGCAAAAAGAAATTAAGGTTTACCCCAAATATATTAAACAATAAATGCAGGAACTTCAGAGCCCATCCCTGCAGAAGTGAAGTGGAGTGCACTACTGCACATGCAAAGTCTACTGACCACGTATGTGCGATACATACATTTTATATTTATAGCCCATAGGCTACAGGGGTGGGGGATGGTGAGCACCCAGTAGAAGGGGAGGTGGGGAAAGGTGAGCACCCAGTGGCAGGGGGAGTTGGGGAAGGTGAGTACATTTACCCATCCGGAGTTCCACAGTGGAGGCCCAGCACTGCATACATAAATCACTTAGAAAATGGCCGCTGCCATTTCCAAGTGATTTGCGCATGCATACTAGAGATGTCCCCTGGAACAAGGCATGGGTGCCATGTTTCCAGAGACCTGCCCATGCACAGTAGCCTCTGGCATAATGCCAGAGTCTACTCGCTGCCAGAAAGGAAGGGGCTCACAACGAAGGCTGTATGCAGGCCATCTCCTCTTTAAAATGCCCCTGGGTACTACTGTTGCATAATATGTACTGACCACCCTACAATGTGACATAATGCGAACTAAGGCACTACTATGGTTCAAATATAAATTATGCCGCTACTATGGGGCATAACATTAACTAAGGCACTACGTTGGGGCATAATATTAACTACGGCATTATTATTGTTCAGAAAATAAACTATGGCACTAATATGTAGCCTAAAATTAACAAATGTTGTGTATAAGTAGCCCTGCTACTGCTGTCAGTATACTGACAGCCGTAGCCCATCTGCCGGAATCTCGGCAGCGAGTCCCCTCGTGGATAGCCGGCATTTTAGCTGCATCCCCTTGAATGCATGTGTACTGTAGGAGAAACAAATACATAATTGATGAGGTATGCCCGATGACAATTGTTGGAATGAACAACCATTAAAATCAATAAAAATGTGAAAGTTAAGAAATATTTAATACAACAAAACAAATCAATTGAATATGATAAATGCCCAATAAAGACAATTAGACTTAAAAAAAAAAAACTCCTAAAGCTCATAATTCTACAGTGCATCGAGAGAGTATTCACAGCGCTTCACTTTTTCCATATTTTATTTATGTTACAGTCTTATTCCAAAATGTAATAAATTCACTGATTTAATAAATTTGCCAAAAGCTCATAAAACCTATTTTCACGTTGTCATTATGGGGTATTGGTGGTCATTCTGAGTTGTTCGCTAGCTGCTATTGGTCGCAGCGCAGCGATTAGGTAAAAAAGCTGCATTTCTGCGCATGCGTATGTGGCGCAGTGCACACGCGTGACGTACTTTCACACAAGACTATGCAGTTTCACACAAGGTCTAGCGACACTTTTCAGTCGCACTGTTGGCCGCTGAGTGATTGACAGGAATGGGGCGTTTCTGGGAGGTAACGGACCGTTTTCCGGGAGTGCGCTGAAAAACGCAGGCGTGTCAGATACAAACGCAGGCGTGCCTGGGGAAACGGGGGAGTGGCTGGCCGAACGCAGGGTGTGTTTGTGACGTCAAAACAGGAACTAAATAGTCTGAAGTGATCGCAAGGTAGGAGTAGGTCTGCAGCTACTCAGAAACTGCTTGATTAAATTTAGGCCCTCATTCCGAGTTGATCGCTCGCTAGCTGCTTTTAGCAGCAGTGCAAACGCTAGGCCGCCGCCCTCTGGGAGTGTATCTTAGCTTAGCAGAAGTGCGACCGAAAGGATCGCAGAACTGCTTCTAAATTTTATCAAGCAGTTTCTGAGTAGCTCCAGACCTACTCCTACCTTGCGATCACTTCAGACTATTTAGTTCCTGTTTATTCCAGTTTGGAGTAAGGCTGTACCATAACAAAATGTGGAAAAAGTGAAGCGCTGTGAATACTTTCTGGATGCACTGTAAATTATAAGACATATATAAACAGCATACTCTCAGGTACCTTAATGAAAAAAATCAAATGGCCAGTTGGCCACACAGATCAACTGTTTGAATGAAAATCAGGAAAATGTCCAGCCCCACTTCTAATGCTCAGCAGGTGAAATGTGCACCATGGGGGTCATTCCGAATTGATCTCACGTAGCAACTTTTTGCTGCTCGTGCGATCAACTTGACGCCGCCTATGGGGGAGTGTGGTTTAGCATAGCAGGGCTGCGATCGCTTGTGCAGCCCTGCTATACTAAAAAAGTTTCCTGCAAAACAAGACCAGGGCCAGACCTACTTACCTTGTGCGACGGATCCAGCGACGAAGGTCCCGGGATTGACATCAGACATCCGCCCTCCAAACGCCTGGACACGCCTGCATTCGGATCTCCACGCCTGGAATATGGTGAGTAGACGCCGTGGAATGCCTCCTCCGTCAATCTTCTTGCGATCGCGCTAGCGATCACTTTCTTCTTTGTTCTGGCTGCTGCCCAGCAACGACCGTCGCTGGGCAACGACGTGCATGCACAATGCGGTCGTCGCACATGCGCTGTTCCGACCCGTTCGCACCGCAGCAAATAACCACTGTGTGTGAATGGGTCGGAATGACCCCCCATGTTATAATTATAGCGACAAAGAAAATGGAACTTAGGATCTAATTCATGTTGGATCACTCCTGCAATCCTCTGTCTGTGCAGTTTCCCAATTATCAGGACCCATTCTCTGCATATACAGAAAGTGTTCTGCGATCGCATTGCAGGATTATGAATGCCTCTGCCTGATAGACAGGCGGAGGTGTTCGGGTGAGGGATAAGAGCAGAGGCGGGCGGCATTTCCAGAAACATGGGGTGTGTCGTCCCCCCCCCCCCCGTTTTCTGGGATTGCTGAGAGCAAGATGCAGTTTCTTTGCCCTTGCAAGCCACCCTGCAACGGCCAGCCTGAGTTTGCTGAGATGGTCGCAGCGCTGGGATCGCAAATGCAGCAAGGAGGTATTTATCACCTCCTACTGCATTTGCATTGCTACTGTGTGGATTGCATTTGCAAAGTTGGCAGCTTTGCAATTGCAATCCATGTTGAATTAGGTCCTTAGACACTTGCATGAGTAAAAATCCTCTATCCCTGTAAATGTTATAGGATAGTCAGACCCCCTATATACTGTACACCGGTTTCCAGATCATCGGACTGAATTAGAGATGGATGCTGTTTCGATTGTAACACAGATTTCTGCATATGTGCCTCCGTACAGCTGTAACATCAGTGGTAGGGCCCTGATAGCCGAAGCATGATTGACATGTTGCTGACGTTTTTATGGTGATGAATGGGAGTGTTCCATAAAATTGAGGTGTGTTGGCACCATTTTTTGGGCGCTCCAAAGCCAGGGCCAGGTTAAGGCTTGTTGGGGACCCCTTCAATATAATAGCATTTTAATCCCCACCCAATATGGCCGCAGTGCCCCCCTTTATGCCATGAGATGCGCCCCTGGTGGCTCCTCCCCCATGCTGTCCCTCCCCGTTGGGGGCCCTCCTCATTTGGGGGCCCTGTCACCCCGTTAATCGGATGCAGTTTCACTGTCGCCTACACCGTAGTTTTGCAGAGCATCCTGAGTAACCTGAGGCTACTTCAGATGTCCCGTGGTCAGGCACTGTTCACGCAGTTGATCTGCGGCTGCGGCTGTAGACACAGCAGAGGGTCAGAGAAGCCGGCGTCCTCCTTTTACACAATTCCTTCTGCAGATTTTGCATAATTTCACAAAGCCACTGCATACAGGTGCAGCAGTGATGCTATAAGCATCCATCTCTAAATTAGCCCCTATATAAAGTACACACTGCCTGGACTGCCAGTGGCTTATCTGGCACATTGATTCCAGTGGGTCAGTGGTGCACTGCTCTGTAGCCTAGGCTGTGCTCCCAGTCTTCTGTCAGGTTGAGCAGGGGCTGTCGATTCAACTTGAGGAGCAGCATCTTCTCAATTTCAATTTCCTTCTACCCCAGCACTGTTCTTTATTTCCAGTTATGTAATAATAGCCAGAAGCTTATTGGTGCCAATATTCCCTCTTGTGGAATTGTTAGCTCATCATCACTCTGTAATAAGAGGAGGTGATCATTTCAGGTTATGTACAAAAGTGTACTAGCTGGTACTATGAGTGACATGAAATTACAGAAGTGTTTTGCTATAAGCTCCAGCGAACATACAGTATATAGGGCCTAATTCAGTAAGGATGGCAAATTCTGCTAATTAGCAGAATTTGCAATCCATTTGCTAACATGTTGGGGGCCGCCCATCGCAGGGCAAGACCGCCCAGCATGCTGACCGCCTCCCACCCCCCTTCAATAAGCAGAAATTGTGAACACATCGCAATTTCTGCTTGTTAACAGAAACAGATAGCTGCACCCACAGAAGGCCCGGCGGCTGCGTTTGACATCACGCAGCCACAGCGATCACGCCCCCAACACCCCCATTACCGCCTGCCTCTGCCTGATTGACAGGCAGAGGCGACCGCATTTTCTGAAACCCCCCCCCCCCCCCCCTCCCCGCAGAAAGTGCAGGTGCATGTGCAGGATGCGGGGTGATAGTAATAATTACATTTTTGTCCAAACCCTTAGAAAACTGGGTTCCTATGCCTCCTTTTAAATGGTGAATATACACCAGCTACAGTAATAGCCAGAGTAACTGCCATGTGCAGCACAGACAGCAGCTAGATGATCTGAACAGTAGTTTTAGATACACGCCTGGTAGCCCCAGGTTCACTTTGGTGGTGAGCTGTACCATGTCGGTCACCCTAACGCACCTTTGTAGCCAACATTCACCTCTCATATCAATGGCACGTGGTGCTTCACAGTTTCCACCGGTTATTCGCAATGGTGCCATTATCCAGGCACGATACTACTTTACCACAGCAGCACAAGAACAGTTCACAAACTGCGCTGTATCAGAAATACTGCCACCCTTGGCCCGAAAGCTGATAATCATCCCTTTGTGCAACTCAGATAAATCGCCCCTTTTACCCATGACAACAAGTGATATGTGTGCAGGCAGCCTATCGCACACCTTATATACCCACCAAGCCAGCACACGACACGTGACGTACTTCATGGTATAAGCGCTGCTGACGTCAACTGTAGGAGGTGGTCATAATAATGTGACTCAAACGTGTAAAACATGATGATGATTTCCGTGATATACCTGAACATACATATTGTATATGCTTACAGTGTACATACAACTTCCTGAAACCACTCCAAATAGCCCTGTTTGGTGCACCATGCGTCCTGCCAGAGACTTTCATACAAAATATGCATCTTATTTACTAATGTGACAAACGTACAGTGCATGGGTAGAATGTATACTGATGTTAGCATTTTATTTAGCTTCAGTGTGCAAATCATTTGTTACCCTGGGTAAAAAAGCAAACAGTTCTAATAGGAGTGACTGACACCATTGGGCTAATTCAGACCTGATCGGTGCTGTGCGCTTTCGCACAGCAGCGATCAGGTCTGAACTGCGCATACACCGACGCCGCAGCCCGCCGGCGCATCCCAGACAGCCGACGGCTGTCTTAGCCCTGCGATCGCCTCTGACTGATTGACAGGCAGAGGTGGAAGGGGCGGGCCGGTGGCGTTTGGCCGTCGTTTAGGGGGCGTGGTCCGGACAATGCAGGCGTGTCCGGACCATTGTGGGGACGGGCCGTGGCAGCTGCGTGACGTCACACGCAGCCGCTGCGACCTGGGCAGCGACGAGTAGCTCCCTGCCAGCGTGCAGAAGCTGCGCTGGCTGGGAGCTACTCTTCCAGTACAAAAGCACCACCGCTGTGCAATGCTTTTGAACTTGTGCGGGGGGGGGGGGGGGGGGGTGTCAGACCTGGCATGTGGGGCGGACTAGACCTGTGCTGGGTGTCCCCCCGCATGTCTGAAGACTGATCGTAGATGTGCTTAATTTAGCACATCTACGATCAGGTCTGAATTAGGCCCCATGTCTTGTGCCAAGCATCATTTCGTTCAGTCCGTGACTTTATACCAATTCCTTTGCAACAAAAGAACAAATCCTAAGTACCTAGGATACCATAAGCAAATATGTGTACTGTTATGATGCAGGTAAGATGAAAATTCAGGAAAAATTCCAAAACTACAGGAAATGCTACCAGTGGTGGAGCATCAAGTTGCACCATGCATCTCACGCTGTATGGCGCATAAACACTAGGTGTATGAGGACACCTCTGTAGGAACAAATTTGACTCACTCCAAACTCAGAGACCTATAAACATAAAAAATGTCCACCTGGTTCTGAAGGTTTCAAATAAATATATGATTTTATTCAAAGTTGACAGCGGTGTTTAGAGTCTGGTTATGCGGGCAGGTTACACAAGAAGTAACTGTCATGGTTGTTAGATAACAGAGACTGGAGATAGTGGACCAGTCTTTCTGTATCTGTGTCAATGCGTGAACTCCCAGCTGAAGAGCCACAGGTTGGCCAGGTCTGTGCTACAGAAACACTGATGTCCACCTTCATCTGCCAGTACAGTAACTCCAGCTCAGAGTCCAGTTCTGGTATGTGTGGCACAAGCTTCCAATAAAGAAGTGGTATCTAAACAGCCATACAAATTGCAAAAATCCATGTCGTCAGCTTCCATTTATTATCAGAGACAGAAATATATCACCGGCAGACTGCTCATTATAAAAGATAGACACTAACAAGATGTCAACAAACGCATAATGTAAAATAATGCAAAATCGATTTGTCCCAGCCTTATGTTACATATATATCAAACCTAGCACATCAAGGACAGGGAATGCCAGATTTGAGTCTGTGAATGGTTTGTTTGTGCCCCAGAAAAAGAAAACATTTATAGTACAGTATGTTGTTGCTTTTTGGACTGCACAATGCATTGGAATTTATTTTTCTCCAAGGTACTAATGGGGCTTTAAGTGCTCCTCCTGACACTTACACAACAGAACGAAGTTAATTACATTATTTATTATGATTTGATTCATTAAAAATCTTTTTAATCAGAAAGGCATTGACTCTTTTCTTGTGTTCAGCAACTCCCCAAAAATAAATCAAAGTCATTGGAAAACTACAGTACCCATCTCAACTTGCTAACACAGACGTGTTCCTCCTGATAGTCACATATGTGTAACATGCAGACAGAGGGATAGCAGTGACATACCAATCCGAGTCCTCATTTTAAAAATATCAGCAAGCTGGCTATAATCCATAATGCAAACATAATGCAAGGTGGAATTGTCCTTGGGTCCTCCCACCACCTCCTTATGTTGTATAATAGAAAAGGACATGTACTTTTTAACAAACCAAGCTCTTCAGTGCCACATAAGAAAACATTTTGGTTGTTTTTGTTCTTAAACTGTACAATAGATTCAGTTACAATTTACAAAATGTTTTTTCATTCTTTTTGTCTCAGTGGTTATGTCTTGCATTTGACAATATCATAATCTTTCTCATCACTGCTGTCGAGAAGCTCATCCCCATAACCCAGTATTACTTCAACCCCATTGGAGTCTAGTGTTACAAATTTATTTGATAATTGGTGGCTATTTGGAATGTCTCAAACAATGTGAAATAAATTTTCATGAATACCAGTTTCTCAATTTTTTATATATTTTTGTTTTGTTTTGTTGGTAGTACCCTTTTATCTCAAACTTTTTCAATATTTCTGGGTGTGCTAAACACTCTCTCTGAGTACACATTGGAAGCAGAGCCGGATTAAGCCTTTGGGGGGCCCAGGGCACTTAAAATAGGGGGCCCCTGCATGTGTGTGTGTGTGTGGGGGGGATCATGTATGCCTACGGTGGTGGTGGCGGAGGAGGGGGGGCAACTCCCAGGGGGGGGGGGGGGGGATCAATAACTATTGGGGGTGAGGCAGGAATAATATACCGTTAAATTATGCTGGAGGAGTAGGGAGGTTAAAATATAATAATAATATAAAATACATTGGCCGCAGGGTGGGGTAGTGTTTTTTTTGTTTAGTGCTTTTTAACGGGGGGGGGGGGGGGAGGGGGGACGACTTTCCTTGCTTCTTAGGGATATGGGGTAACTATTATAAAGGTTTAAGTCCCTGCCCATTGAGATTTAACACAGTATGCAGTCTGCACTGCCACTGCTGCGGACTATAACAGTAAACTCATTACTGTGTGGGGTAGGCGCTCACCTCCGGACTATCTTGCTTGACAGCCCTCCTTATCAGTGCAGCAGAGAGGTCTGTTCCGTCTCCTGTCCAGTCCGCTGATCCGGGTCCCTCTCTCCTCGGTGACGCTGGGAAGAGGCATGGTCCCTGCAAGCCAGGCAGCTGCTACTGCTGTAGCTACTGCTGTGAGTTAACCCTTCGTGCAGCGTGACTGTGTATGCTGTGCAGGTAGTAGGGTCAAATGGATCTAAGCAGCTCTGTCCGGGGGGCCCCTTCAGGGAGGAGGGCCCGGGGTACTAACCCCCTGTGACCCCCCCTTAATCCGGCTCTGATTGGAAGGTGTGCATCTTAAGTACTCCATAGTTACAGAAGGTGCTCCAAATTTCCTTTATTTCCCTCTCAGATTTCCTAGGTACTCCCCGAGATCCTAATATGTGTATTAGCATTAAATAATTCCTCCATCATTCTACTAATAGAAACTGTATTACACGGAGATGAGGTAGAGGTGTGACTGTCAATCTAAGGAATTTCTTTAAAGTCTAACCAGATGCATAAAAACCTTTCACATTGATGGGCTGTGTTGACTCATCAGTGTACCTGTAAAAAGCTATTTTTTTACTGGCAGTAGTACAGTAGTAGAAGCTGAAGCAGATGACGTGGCATTTGTGACTTGATCTGACAACTTGCTCACAATGTTCAGTTTGCATCTCTTAATATCAGGGTCATTTGGAAAGAAAGACATGACATAGGACTTGAAACCTAGGATGAAGTATGGTTGCCAAAATGTAGTCATTTTACAAGACCTTGCAAACCCTCGTGTCCTTGTGAAAGGAATAAAGAAGCTGATATCAAGGCCAAAATACTTAGAAGAATCACTTGCTTTCAGACCTTCCTTTAGATTCTCTAGCTGCTTTTACAGTAGTTAGATTAGGGGTACGACTGGACTCAGGCTGGCAGTGTCTGAACTCATTTCATTTGATAGAGTTTCAAATGATTTAGAGCATGCATAAAACTAAAATAATTTTTCAATGTGCTTCAGTTAGGTAACATGTCTCTGTCTCATGTATTATGTTTTGAGAATTGTGGTGCTCTTTGTTACCTGCACTCCATTTTTGTTATTTAATTACGGTTATGCTAAGTTTTGTCTCCTTGTACTGTCCTTTGTACGGCGCTGCGTAACACTTGTGGCGCCCTAGAAATAAAATGTAATAATAATAATAATAATGGCTATATGAATAGTCATTGATGGCTAACTGCTGTTCCTCAAGTACATTAAGTGTGAAATTCTACCTCATTAATTCTCCTACACTTAGCTGATGGTAAGGCAGATCATATCTACAATTTTCTACATGTGATTGCCGAATGGTACAACATTCTACAGGCCACAGGCTGCATGTGCTGCACAGACCCCTTTTTATGCAATTCTAAACCACAAACTTTACTACAGTATGTGGACAGAGCATGGCACATGTTTAAATTTGCCCAATGCATGCCCAATTTTTCGCTCTGTGCTCAGAAATAATGAATTCCAAGGAGAGTTTAAGGGGGTTATCTTGCTATGATAGTCTTACATTTTTTGAACTGATGCCAATGTGTCTCAGTGAAGCCAGTGATACATGGAGTAGCTTGCCTGTGAAGAAGTTGGTGCATTGTGCTATCCATGCTATGCTGACAGTAAGTAGATGATGATGATGCTGCTACTGGCACTCCTGCTGCTGCTGAGGGTGTCAGTGGGCTGTCATGGTCATGTAGTCTTTTGTTTGACCTGCACTGCTTGTCCTCACATTCACAGTTAAGTGGATAGTCAGCACAATATCATTTTCTAGGGACATACTGCAAATATTTTGTGTTTAACCTCCTGACAGCTGAGGAATTGCTGTTCGTTAAATGGAATAGAGATGAAATTTGGTAGCATGGACTCAACTAATCTGCCAAAATCTGTTGCATTTATTGGGGAAGCTAATCCAGTGCTATTATGACTGTCATGGCTCTACTGATCTGCTGTGCAGCAGGATGATAGCTGTCATACATGCTTCCTCTTTCAAATGATTGTTTAAAGACAGTTGACAAAAAGTAGTCTTAATCCTGCTCCCCTCCTGTGATGATGTCTCCCGCCACTACTAGCAGCAACTCTAGTGAGCCGCGATTCTTTTTGGGGTAAAATGGATTGCACTAGGGGAGTTAATTTGCATTTCTAAGTTGGTTGATTAGGACTACATTCTAACAATAATGAACTCCTGATGAAGTTGTTGTCACTGAAGCATGCATAAGGTAGCTATTGATGCTGTACATCTGAGCTTTTTTTGTCTTTTGCCCAGGCATGACAATTTGCTTATTGGTGGGACAAATGGTGGGCACCTTATTTTTTTTTACACAAGCAAAAGTTTCCTTATCTATCTTATTTAATGACAACACAGTAATTATCATCATTATCCTAATTATTATCAGACTAAAAGTGATCAAGGCCAGCCACCGATGGTAAAATACTGATGGCTAAGCCTGATGGAGAATCACAGTTGCGGTTTTTGCTCAACCATTGATGGTTTCTACCTGATGATTCAAAACCATTGACCTTTGACGGTGGAGCTGTCAATGCTCAACCCTAGTTAAACTGTATATGATAACAGGAAAGGGAAGGTTTATAGAACATCTAAAACTCACTGGATCAGAGATTTCCTGGAAAATGGAAGTTTGCCTTGGTATGGTTTCTGTGTTTGGCACACACACCTGACTCTACTTGGCACTACACTCAGAAAGAAATACTGTATTGGTTCTATCAGACGCAAAATAATCTGGACCCGCTCATCTAATAGTCACTGAAGTAGGAACATGGAAGTAGGAACATTAGTTTCTCTAATAAATCATTTAATTATTATGGAATACCTTATTTTAGAAGTCATGTTTGAACAATGCACTTTGCAAAGATGGGAGTAGTACACACGCACAGTCCGGAGAAGTAGCGTCTTATGGGTGTGACAGGGGACTGTCGTTAGCATATTAAAGAAGTGGATGCAAACTCAGTACCTTAATCATTTACACTGGATGCAATACTTTGACGGAGAAGCTGCACCTTGTATAGTGCAGGTTCAAGTTTTGATGGTGCGACCAATGGATGCATCTAAAGACACACCAAATGTGATTGTTGTGTCTAAAGTTGCACACATAGGGAAGGGCTGATACTAGCGTTTACAGCAGAAGCGACTACAGCTAAAACATGCAAAATCAATCACAGCAGAGTGCGACTCTGAATCAGCCCTATAATGTGCTTATGAAGTGTAGCGTGTAATACTTACATTAGCATAAAATAGGAAAAGAGTATATAACATGTCAATAATGCTAACTGCAGGGGTGTAGCGAGGGTGGCTCCGGTGGAGCGCGAGCTCCGGGCGCTGGAAAAGTTAGAGGGCCCCCTTCCCTCCGCCCGCTATACTGCGGGCTGCCATACAGGCAGCCGCAGAGCAGGAGGAGAAGAAGCAGAGGGGGCGCACACTGCCTCGGACTTGGACACTACATAGGGAACAGGGCAGGCCAGAGGTGACAGCAGGAGCACAGACAGCCAGCACATGCTAGAGCTCTGTTGCCCTCTTTATATGTTTCACTGTCTGCTTATAGCTGTACAGCAGGGTTACTTCTGTCCTGCTACTCCACTCTCTGGACCCACTACTGCAGCACCTCTTTCTGTCCCGGCTGCTGCAGCACCGATCTATGCTCCATCTGCTGCAGCACCTCTCTCTGCCATGGCTGTTGTAGCACCCATCTCTGCCCCAGCTGCTACAGCACCTCACTCTACATAGATGCTGCAGCACCTTTCTCTGCCCCAGCTGCTGCTGCATCACCTCTCTCTGCATAAGAAGCTGCAAGGTAACATGAATAAGTGGCTCTACTGTGGTGTAATGTGTATATGTGGCTTTACTGTTGTGTAACGTGTATAAATGGTACTACTGTGGTGTAACGTGTATAAGCGGCTCTGCTGTGGTGTAACGTGTATAAGCGGCTCTACTGTGGTGTAATGTGTATAAGCTTCTCTACTGTGGTGTAACATGTATAAGCTGCTCTACTGTGGTGTAACATGTATAAGCTGCTCTACTGTGATATAACATGTATAAGCGTCTTTACTGTAATGTGTAACATGCATAAGGGGCTCTACTGTGTAGCGTAACATGCATAAGGGGTACTACTGTGCGGTGTAATGTGAATAACGGACACTACTAAGTGGGGTAATGGGATAAATGTATAATACTGTGTGGTGTAATCTAAACTGGTACTATTCTGAAGTCATGCCCCTTTCCTGTGAAGCCACGCCCCTATATTTTTGGTGCGCATAGTGTCCCTATTTTAAACATGGGGGGCGCCCAAAGGACACTTTCGCTCTGAGCTCCACAAGGTCTAGAACTAACCCTGTCACCAATTTAGGATTTTTAAATATTTTTATTTTCAAATGTAACATGTACCCAATTCAGTACAGGTGAGGGGGCACCAAAACATACCCTTGCTCCGGACACCATGGCGCCTAGCTACACCTCCTGCCAATTATGGCAGCAAATATTACCTAGGACCCTTTTCTGAAGGTTAAATTAGTTAATCAATGGCTGTGTCTGACTGTGTAGGGTTTTCTCTAACACAAATAATGATCGATGCATGTGCAACACACATCTGCCTATGTAATGTGTAACCCTGTTTATTTATATAATTTCTGTAACTATTTCATTTGTAAATAAAGTGTTCCTTTATTGAAATATTTTCATATATGCTCTAGAACCTTGGAGGTAATTCAGATCCGATCGCTGCTGTGTGTTTTCACACAGCGGGCAATCAGGTCCAAACTACGCATGCATATGCACCGCAATGCGCAGGCATGTCGGACAGCTACAACGGGCATTGTTGGTCAGTGACGGGAAGGTGCGAAGGATCCATTCGCACGGGAGTTCGCAAGGTTATTTACAGGAAGAGGCCGTTTGTGGGTGGCAACTGACCGTTTACAAGGAGTGTCCAGAAAAACGCAGGCATGTCCAAGCGTTTTGTGGGAGGGTGTCTGACGTCAGCTCCGGCCCCGATCAGGAGGATTCAATCGCACTGGAAGAGCAAGTCCTGGGCTGCGCAGTGACTGCACAAACTGATTTTTAGCAGCTCTGCTACACATAGGAACGCACACTTCCACAGCGAAAATACACTCACCCTGTAGGTGGCGACTATCTGATCGCAGGACAGCAAAAAACGCAGCCCAGCAATCAGATCTGAATTGCCCCCCCTAGTCTTTGATGAAGCTATTAGATTGCTAAGGTTACACTATAAATATTATTTATTGTTAGAAGCAAGGGGAGTGCTAGATTGCATCGTAGAGACTGTGCCATTGTGATAGAGTGTTTGGGGAAACTCTGGCTCCTTTTTGTTTCCACAGGTGGGGAGAGTAAATATATGTGTATAGTATAACAGGCAGAGTAAGAAAATATTAATTGTGCATATTAGTATCTGCACTTGCTACGTCAGGGGTAGGGAATCTGCGCAATTGCAGTCCTGATGCTAGTGTCAGGGTTGCCAACAGAATTTGTGGGGCCCGGGACTAACAAAAAAAACAAAAACCTCCTCCCAAAAAAAATTTCTGCCACACTGCTCCGCTGTTATGTGATATCATACATTGTGACTTTATATATAGGTGGAGCATTGCAGACCTACAGGAACTGTTCACAAATAGATGATATGCAGGGAAGGCTTGTTTTAAGAAGTCCTCACTGCGCATCAGCCCACTGTTGTTTCACAGCCTGGTGCAGCTCTCCTGGTTTTGGCGGTAGGAGCCATAGCTGGGCTCCTCTCTCTGTAAGGGCCCAAGACACTAGTCCCCACAATCCCCCCCTGTGATGTACCAGTGAGGGCGATACGGTTATTGGCTCTGACCTAGTCAGTGCCAATCGGAGATGCCTACTGGGGTCCCGACACATACATTATTCCAGTAACATCCAATAAAAAAGTATAAAACAATATTGCCCACATAATGCCTAAAATGCCACACTGTCAGTCCCTACAAAATGGTAGCAATGACCACCTCACAGCTTTATTACATGACGGGGCCTATTCATGAAGCAGAGAAAAAAATTGAGAAGTGAGCCAGTGGAGAAGTTGCCCATGGCAACCAATCAGCTGCTACGTATAATTTTATAGAATGCACTTGATAAATGTTGTTACTTCAATGCAGATTGGTGTCAGAAATGAATGACAGGATAATGCTAGCAGTACTCAATTTATACCCTAACTTCCTTAAAATTAAATATATGCTTGGCCAGGGGCTGATTCAAGGGAGGGATTTTCTCTATGCAGGCCCATCCCTCTTTCACTGGTGCATGTGATGAGCAGACTCTTTCTCGGTGCTAGGGAATTATTGGTGACGGCACCATTTTCCCTGGTGACTTCTCTACGGCGCATGAGCACATCTCTGCAAAATGGAGCAGGTACCATTTTCCAGGTGATCTCTACGCCCACCAGCAGAAAAATAAGCATAGTCTATGGGTGCAGCCATTGTACATCCGCCACTAAGATCTCTACCTTTTAGGCTTGTTTAGGTGATGCTCAGAACTGTCATTCCTGACTCCTGCATGATTACATAAGGCCCTTAGAGCCACTATGGAAGGTCTTCTGCTATAACAACCACCCGCTGTACCCTTAGTGTTTTAAACACACACACACACACACTGGTACTATGGATGCCACCAGGTCTTAAACCTCCATGCAGTAGGGGATTATATAACTGGCAGGAGATCACAGGATATAGCTGAAGAAGTAATGCAGGATAATTTCAAGACATTAATACTAGTGCACTTTAAGTAATAACAAAATTCTCCAAAGACAATGAAACAAATGGTAATAAGAATACTTCCAGGGAGTAATATGCAGGTAGTATACATTGATAATGTTAGTGATAGTATAAGCTACATAGGGGGTCATTCCGAGTTGTTCGCTCGTTGCCGATTTTCGCTACACTGCGATTATCCGCTAACTGCGCATATGCAATGTTCGCAGAGCGCATGCGCTTAGTTAATTTACACAAAAGTTAGGTATTTTACTCACGGTATAACGAAGCTTTTTCATCGCTGTGGTGATCGTAGTGTGATTGACAGGAAGTGGTTGTTTCTGGGCGGAAACTGGACGTTTTATGGGAGTCTGCGGAAAAACGCAGGCGTTCGAGTTCCAAAACGCGGGAGTGGCTGGGCGAACGCTCGGTGTGTTAGTGACGTCAAACCAGGAACGAAAAGGACTGAGCTGGTCGCAATGGCTGAGTAAGTCTGGAGCTACTCATAAACTGCTAAGAAATTTCTATTCGCAATTCTGCTAATCTTTCATTCGCAATTCTGCAAAGCTAAGATACACTCCCAGAGGGCGGCGGCTTAGCGTGTGCAATGCTGCTAAATGCAGCTAGCGAGCGAACAACTCGGAATCACCCCCATAGTGCAATCTCAGAAAGTATTCACAGCAAGCGAGGGGATGCGTTTAATTTGCCGGCTGTTGGGATCCCGGCAGTCAGGATAACGATGCTGGAATCCCGACAGCCAACAATGCTGACAGACGGAACACCGGCTCAACAGAGCTATTCCCACGACACCCATACAGTGGGAATAGATCCTGTGTTGTGAGCGCAACGAGCCCGCAAGGGGATTCGTAGCACTCGCTCCACAGTCGTCATCCTGGCAGGCGGGATGCAGTTTTCGGGATGCTGACAGCCGGTATCCCGTCCACCGGCAAATCATATGTAAACCCAAAGGAGGTATGTTTGTAACGCATAGCCCTAAAGAAGTACCAATGGTAGCATACAATAGTTCATGCAAGCCACAGGTTGTATACACAGCAAAGGAGATGAACACAGGGGCAGATGTATTAACCTGGAGAAGGCATAAGGAAGTAATAAACCAGTGATATGTGCAAGGTGATAAAGGCACCAGCCAATCAGATCCTAACTGTTAATTTACATATTGGAGCTGATTGGCTGGTGCCTTTATCACCTTGCACATGTCACTGGTTTATCACTTCCTTATGCCTTCTCCAGGTTAATACATCTGCCCCACAGTTCCAAACTGCAACTACTAATGAAGTAGCAGTAATAAGGTATCTTGGTTTATGTAAGCCACTAGTAGTAATGTACAAAGATACAGGCACTTAGCTCAAAGGAATAGGGCTGGAAGCATGGTCAGGGCATCAGCAACAATGTTCCATAAAATCAGCATCCAGGAACAGGGACCGAATGACAAGGCTCCAGAAAGACAGTATCACAGGTATTGAAGCACAGGAATGACTGCCTTATAACAGAAACATGCAGAGAGATCAGTCCTTAATTACTCAACTCTGCCACAGCTGAGCGGCTGCACATATGAGCACAGCGTCCAGGCTGCTTAGTAACAGCCAGGACCAGAAGACACCACGGCCGCCTAGCAACCACTTTACCATTGATCAGCGGGGAAGATCTGATGCAGCGTCCCAGTCGCCTGGCAGTGACTGGGACCCATACTGACGGGGAGCCGTGTCTGCGCTTTATAACACCCATTTTCTCTCTAGAGGGGAGATGTATCAAACCATCAAAATAGATAAAGTGGAGAAGTTGCCCATTGCAACCAATCATCTTTGACTATTATTTATCTAGCACAATCTATAAAATGGCCATTAAAATCTGATTATTTGCTATGGCCAATTTTTCTACTTCATCTCACTCAAAGGTTTAATACTGTACATCTGCCCCTAGATTAGAGGTACAGAGGTGTCCCTGTTCATCTTACTGGAAGTTGCTAGACCAGTGTTTATGCATTGTGACCGCGATTTCCCGCACCCTGCCATGACTAGTACCAGTGTGCATACGCACCATGCATTCCTATGGACGCACGTGTCCACGCACAGCCACGGGGACGCGTTTGTCTTGAATATGGTGCGCAAACAGTATGGACACATCTGTATTTGCCTTTCTGTAGATGGAGGTGATGGATGAGAGATGAGCCAGACATGAAGTGTGAGCAGAATTAGATAGAGGAATAAGAAAAAATGGGATAGGACCTGTTGTGGGCGCAAAATGTGGATGGCGGGGGTGTTGCGTAGCGGAGTCAATGTCCAATGTTTAGGGTAAGAGAGTCCTTAGCTGTTCCTAGAAACAGTCCTTCGTGCGAAAAGTTCTTTTCCCTCAATCGATGTTACATGTGGAGAAAACACAAATGGTATGCAAAGGTTCAGAAGGGAATTTCTCCCAATGCAGATGGTCTTAAAATGAAGGCGACTTCTCCCCGGACTCTCTGGACTATGATGTGGCGGGAAAGTGTGAAGATATCCGTAAGGGTTCACCCTGGTGCTTCAAGATAAACGTGGCCCCTCACATGTGTGCTTACTTTCATACATAAGGAACAGGCCTATAAAGGTTTCTTTATAGCCACTTAGGGATATTCTTAGTGCTAAGGGTGGTTGTGCTCCAAACATTCACATGCAGACACTTCTGAAAGGATGCTCACATCCAAGCTTACTTCAGAAGGCGCCGTACTTTCATATAAAGGTATCTTTATCCCAGCAGGCTGGATGGTCGTCCTCATTCACCCCCTTTATTTCGTATTCAGGCTCGGTATAAAGCACAGAAACGAAGGGATGTATGAGGTTTCATATACATTTATTGTAAAAGATCAACATGGATCGATAAAAACAAATTCTGGATGGTATACCACAACAGACAATCTCATCGATGTTTTTTCAGCAAAGTCAAATGGTGAGAAAAAAATGATGTTAACCCGGGGTGTCTCACCGTATTCCTGCTGATAGAGATGATTGGAGTGGTACCTCAAATCCTCACATGCTCCCAGGAGCATGTGAGGATTTGAGGTACCACTCCAATCATCTCTATCAGCAGGAATACGGTGAGACACCCCGGGTTAACATCATTTTTTTCTCACCATTTGACTTTGCTGAAAAAACATCGATGAGATTGTCTGTTGTGGTATACCATCCAGAATTTGTTTTTATCGATCCATGTTGATCTTTTACAATAAATGTATATGAAACCTCATACATCCCTTCGTTTCTGTGCTTTATACCGAGCCTGAATACGAAATAAAGGGGGTGAATGAGGACGACCATCCAGCCTGCTGGGATAAAGATACCTTTATATGAAAGTACGGCGCCTTCTGAAGTAAGCTTGGATGTGAGCATCCTTTCAGAAGTGTCTGCATGTGAATGTTTGGAGCACAACCACCCTTAGCACTAAGAATATCCCTAAGTGGCTATAAAGAAACCTTTATAGGCCTGTTCCTTATGTATGAAAGTAAGCACACATGTGAGGGGCCACGTTTATCTTGAAGCACCAGGGTGAACCCTTACGGATATCTTCACACTTTCCCGCCACATCATAGTCCAGAGAGTCCGGGGAGAAGTCACCTTCATTTTAAGACCATCTGCATTGGGAGAAATTCCCTTCTGAACCTTTGCATACCATTTGTGTTTTCTCCACATGTAACATCGATTGAAGGAAAAGAACTTTTCGCACGAAGGACTGTTTCTAGGAACAGCTAAGGACTCTCTTACCCTAAACATTGGACATTGACTCCGCTACGCAACACCCCCGCCATCCACATTTTGCGCCCACAACAGGTCCTATCCCATTTTTTCTTGTGTATTTAATCTTGTATAGGTGTGTGGTGACACATCAGGATAGGACTTCAACTGGGCAGCATAGAGAGTGCGCAGGAACCTACCTCACCCATCCATTTTTTATGAGATAGAGGAATAAGTTTAGATTAGAAAAGCAGAGACTCCACAGAGGATGGGTGAGTTTCTACAGTATATAGAGTACAGCATATTTGCCTACACTCCCTCATTCTGCACGAGACTCCCTGAAATAGAAACAATCTCCCTGACTCCCTGAATAGTCCAGCAATCTCCCTAATTGCACCTTAACCCCATTGTGCAGCTGTTACATTCTTGGGGGGGGGGGGGGGGGTTGGGAATAAATCGCAGATACATACATTCAAATGGGAACATCAGTGCCATTTCCCTGCATTGGTTATAAGGCACAATGATCCCTATGGCTACATGCATTTTAAATAAAGTTTCTCGTGGCCACTTACAGTATATGGAACTTTTTGTAAAGCACAATACACAAACAAATTCTGCAAAATATAAGAGTCTTTTCTTCAACAAGTAGATCTGACTTACTTTGGGGCTAAAATAACCTCCCGGAATGGCCAGGAGGTTCCCGAAAATCATGTGGCCCTCCCGGCCCCCCGGAAAAGTGGGCAAGCCTCCCGCTTTCCGTGCTGCCCCTCCACGACCATCCTCGGCCGCCCGCAGCAGAGAACAAATGTGCGGTCCGAGGGGGTCCAATGACGCGATTTGCGCTGAATCGCGTCATCGTAGCTTCGCCCCCGCTGTACAGCGCCTCTTTTCTTGCACTGCATAGTGGGGGGCGGAGCCATGATAACGCAATCCTGATGCCAAGCCCCCGGACTGCCCATTACCCTGTTGACCAAGCCCCCAGAATGCCCATCCTGCTGCCGGCCACGCCCCCATGCACCTACAACGCTGCCTCCTCCTGGAGGAGGGGGCAGCAAAGTAGGTAAGTATGTGATGTAAGTCATTTTTATCACACGCCTCTCAGATGTAGCAGTACACGTCCGCACTGATAGGTGTTACTTTCACATCTCCCTGAAATGCTTTTTCAAAAGTAGGCAGGTATGCACTGCAGTACAGTGAGGAGCAGTAGCTACACAAGTCTGCACATTCACAGTTAAACTAAATCTCTAAACCAGGGACAATTCTTGGAACTCACAGAGCCCAGGAACAAGCAAAAAAGCCAGCTACGTGTCTAGCAGTTGGCAAGTACACCTAAATGTGTTTCATTAATATTTTACTCCTGCTTTGGCATGCTTAGTTTTGTTCCTATTCAGCCCTTGCCTTGTCTTCCTTTAAATGTAGAAACAGAAATTTAGCACACCCATTCCAGATAACAGTAACAGCTGTGCAGAAGGCTTTATGTTTTGTGCTGTGCCATACAAATGACAGGAGGGATTAGCAGTGCCATAGGGTAATATTAGTTCTATGAAAAGTGTTTTGTTGTTTGTCACTTGTTTCCCTCTCTGTATCCCAATACCAAATTCTTCCAGAGATCTGCTTTCAAATTCTTTAAAGAGACAACGGGGCTTATTCAGACCTGTTGGCTCGCTAGGGTTTTTTTTGCAGTCCTGCGTTCGCATAGTCGCCGCCCATAAGAGAGTGTATTTTAGCTGTGCAAGTGTGTGAACGCATGTGTTTTTGCAGTCCTGCGTTCGCATAGTCGCCGCCCATAAGAGAGTGTATTTTAGCTGTGCAAGTGTGTGAACGCATATGTAGCAAAGCTGTACAAACAGATTTTGTGCAGTCTCTGAGTAGCCCAGGACTTACTCAGCCGCTGCGAACACTTCAGCCTGTCCGGGACCGGAATTGACGCCAGGAACCCTCCCAACGCTTGGACACGCCTGCATTTTTCACGCCCAGAAAATGGTCAGTTGACACCCACAAACGCATTTTTCCTGTCAATCTCCTTGCGAATGCCCGTATGAACGGATCTTTCGCACAAACCTATCACTGAGCGGCGATCCGCTTTGTACCCGTGCGACGCGCCTGCGCATTGCGGTGCATACGCATGCGCAGTTTAGACTTGAGTGCCCACTGTACGAAAACGCAGTCTAGCAATCAGGTCTGAATTAGCCCCAACAATAAAAAGTGTTATGCAAATTTCCTTTAAATGTAAAAATAATGTCTGTGCATGAAGCATGAAAGTATAATATAGTGTTTATTCATGGCCGCAACTGGGGAGGGGGGGGGGCTAAGGGGGCATGCGCCCTGGGTGCAGAATCTGAGAGGGAGCAGAGATGGGTTCTCTGCCTTCCCTCCTTCCTCTCAGCCCTAAGGGGCTATCTTCTGCCGGCTCCAAGAACCCCTGACTGCTGGTACCAGCACCACCAATGAAACTCCCCCATCTCCGGCAACTAGAACGCCAATGAATGGGGCAGAGGCGGTGACCAAGGACTCTCCAGCTGCCCCCTTTCATTTCCAAAGCACTGGTCCATGGCTGCTCACACACTCCTGTGCCTGTGTAAGCGATGTCTGTCCCCAGGCCTGTTCCCCAGCGCCTCCCACTTCCTACACGCAGCTCCACCAAAGGAGGACAGGGCCCTAAGGGGCTACTTACTGCCGGACCCCAGAACCCTCGCTGCAGGTCCCTGCTCCCCAGTACCACCAATGTGGATGCCTGGGAAACCAACACCCCCCCCCCCCCCCGGCAACTATATCACTTATGAATGGGGCAGGGGTGGTCGTTCACGTTCTCCTGTGCGTGTGTAAACTATGTCTGCCCCTGGCCCTGTACCTCAGGGTCTCCCCCTACCTGCACGGCAGCTCCACCAGAGGAGGACAAGATGAGAGGAAGCTGCAGCAGATGATAATTAGTGGGGGCACTGGGGTGAGTTCTCTATATGCCAGGACAGCTGCTGCCTCCTAAAGTGTGGTCCTAGTGTGGAGATGTGTCCGGTACCCCGGGACACATCCCATCAGCAGCACGCAGGGGATCTGTGTCCCCTGCGGGAGTGTGTGCGTGGCAGCGCTGAGGCAGCTTGTCTGCCCCCAGCGCTTGTCTGTGGGCAGGAGCGGCGGGTGTCCGGTGCAGGGATTACCCTTTTCCCTGCACCGGACCGGAGGCTGCGGAGGACTTTAAATGTTGGCGCCCTCCGGGAGCCAATTGCGGCTCCCGGAGCGGCGGCCAATCAGAGAGGGGCGCGGCGAGCAAATCGGCGCTCGCCGCGTCATAGGCCCCGCCCCCGGCGTCTGACGTCAGACGCCAGGCGGGAGCTGAAGACCCGAAGCGCGCGGAAGAGCGCGGCAGAAGGGGCCGGGACCCGGAGAGAGAAGACCGCGCGGGTGAGCGAAGAAGACGACGCGAGGAGAAGACGGCCGTGGAAAGAGGAGCTCCGGCGGCCGCGGAAGAGGCCAGAAGACGTCGGCCTGCAGGAGGAAGATGTCCAGCGGCGGCTAGACGCTGAGGAGCGGAGGCGGCGCCGCTGGCCAGGACGGGTCAGCGGCAGAAGAGGGCGCTGGAGATCCCTGGGGCAGGTGAGGCCTCAGTGAGGCAACTTTCACCCCCTCCCTTTTCCTCCCTCGACCACCAGGGACGGGCATTAGGCCCGGGGGCACAATTCAGGCACTAGGCCTGTTGCGCAGATAGAAGTTTGGGGGGTCATCATCATAGTCGGTAATTTGGGCGTTAGGCCCAAGCCACCTAAGCGGCTGATAGGCGGGCGTTAGGCCCGAGGGGCACTTCAGGCAATAGGCCTGTGGGACATTAGAGGGCATTAGGCCCTAGTGTACTTTGCCGAATAGGGTATCATAAGGTGATGCTGGGTACTAGGCCCAGGTCACCCCACGAGTGACGAGTTAGGCGGGCGCTAGGCCCGTGGGTGAAGTCAGGCCTCCGGCCTGTGTGCAGTCAGGGGGCGCTAGGCCCAGTGAAGAAGTGTTTCCCCCGAGGTGAATAAAGGTGGCACTGGGCACTAGGTCCAGGCCACCCTGAGGTGATTAGGTAGGTAGGTTTGCTTGACCCGAGCCCCCGGAAGTGTACAGGAGGTGGGTAGGCTGTGTGGCGCTCACCCTCCAGAGTGCTTGTATGGATCTAAAGGGACAGCACCGTGTGATCTTGTATTCCGATATTGTGATGTATGTTGTTACCGTGCAGGGCAAAGTGTCTGTTTGTTTTAAGTTTGTGCATAGTTGTGTTGCACCACTCACACGAGCTAGTTTGAGGGCTCTGTTTATGTAGCTAGTGTAGCGGACGCACACTAGGGTAGTTCTAGGCCCTGCACGGCTATTTCTCTGTTTGCCTCCTTACAGGGACCTGTAAGTGGAGAAGATCGGAGTACAAGACGTAGGACGGTGAGTAACATCGGTCTGTGTGTTCCTTCTGTGTGTGTCCCTATCTGTCTCCCTTCCTTCAGGGCGAATGGTGAGCCTTGCACGCCGGTGCAAGGTAGAATTTCCACCTGGTGCGAGAGTGCCAATAGGTGAAATTCGGGCTCTGAGGCGGACGCCTGGGATGACCCTCACCTAGCCCGAAAGCACTATTTTTCTCGGGGTCGGAGGGCATTTCGGTCCACAGTTAGGAGGACGGCACTCAGCAATCTCCTTCCTCCTAGGTCGTCATGTCCGGGTCCGACGGAAGATTTGCCAGGTCCGTTGAAGGTTCCGGTACCTGAAGGTGAGAGAGAGCGGCGCCTGGTGAGTACCGAAAATACACCTGCACAGCAGCAGGCACCACCACACGCACCGCCGCACCTCTTACACTAGGTCCCAACTTGCATGCAGGGCTTTGTAGTCCTACAGCTGTTGGATTCCCCCCCAGTGAGTGCTACAGTGATTGCATGGCTTATAACAGGTATATAACACTAGCCACTCCTCCCTGCAGCTAGGATAATCCACATTGTGTGTGTCCCCTCCCCATAAAGTTGGTTCTCCTCTTTAATTGGTCCTATGCCCTGATTGGCAGACTGGGCTTTGTATTCCTACAGCGGTTGGCCAGTCAGAGTCTCCCACAATACTGTATCTGAGGTGCATGTTGATTTTCTTGTGTTCCTATCCATTTTCCTAGGGAATGTGTGCTGGATGCACCCTGACGGTGCTAGTTGTCACTTTGCCAACAGTTTATTGGTGTGTTTTTGACAAAGTTATAAAGAGTGTATGTGCGCGCACATGGGGGTGGGGGGGGAGGCGCCAAATTACTGCCTTACCCCGGGGTGCCAAAAATCCTAGTTTCGGCCCTGGTTTATTTTTACCCTCACTATTAGATATCCATGTTTTTATTCCTTCTTTTCTTCACAAACAGCAAAACACACAATCCGTAGCTGTGAATTATTATAAAAAAAATAAAATAGTAAAAGTTAAATAAGTTTGTAGAACAAAAATAAGAGATAATTGGCTGCAAGTGGGAAACATTCAGGTTACACAGATGAAACACAAACTTGCAAGTATTATTTTATTATTATTATTATTATTAGCCTTTATTTATATGGTGCCACAAGGGTTCTGCAGTGCCTAACAAGGGGCCTAATTCAGAGTTGATCGCAGCAGCAAATTTGTTAGCAGTTGGGCATAACCATGTGCATTGCAGTGGGGGGCAGATATAACGTGCAGAGAGAGTTAGATTTGGGTGGCTGAATTACCCCCAAAGTACATAAATAAATGCGCAAAACAAAGTACATTAATAAATGCGCAAAACAAAAAATATAGTCAATGTTGGGCTGCCTGCAGTCTAACTTTTTTTTGTGATAACGACCCCACGGGACCTCGCATTGGCATTGCAAGCTCTATACACACGGTGCAATATGCACTAAGGGCAGGGGCATGGCCAGAACTTAGTGGGACCCATAGCAACATTTTAAAGGGCCCCCTGACCCAATGATCCTAGAGAGACACATCTCTGCAGCAGTTGTTAATTTTATGCTCCATAATAGTGCCCTAGTTTATTTCCATAGTCGTGCCTAGTTTATTTTTGAACCATAAAAGTGCACTAGTTCACATTATGTCACACTGTAGGGCTGTCCCAGTAAGCAATATGCCACACAGTACCTCCAATTCACATTATGACATAGTGCCCCCCATTCATATTATGCCACACTATAGTGCCTCCACTTCATATTGTGCCACAATAGGTAACATTATAATGCTCTCCAGTGCATTTTATAACACATTACAATAAGCAGGTCCAGGGGCATAATTAAATATATTGCAGGTCCCAAGTCAAAAGTTTGAAAGGGCCCCTATAACATATGCAACTTTTACAGGGAAAGTGGGCCCCTCTCATCTCTAGGCCCCATAGCAGCTGCACTGCCTGCATCTATGGTTGACTAAGGGTCTAATTCAGACCTGATCACAGCAGCAAATGTGTTATCTAATGGGCAAAACCATGTGCACTGCAGGGGGGGGGGCAGATATGACGTGCAGAGAGAGTTAGATTTGGGTGGGTTATATTGTTTCTGTGCAGGGTAAATACTGACTGCTTTATTTTTACAATGCAACTTAGATTTCAGTTTGAATACACCCCACCAAAATCTAACTGACAGGAGCCTCCCAACTGCCCCCTCCCCCACCACGGGACACTGTGAACCGCGGGTTGGACAGCGGGACAGTCCCAAAACAACAGTACTGTACCGGGACAGTTGGGAGGTATGCCAATGGCATAATGGGCCAGAATGCCATTGTTGTCAGTGAGGGGTCATGCCCAACGCTCTGTGAGCTGCTGGCAGTTATGGTTAAAATCAAGTTGTAGAAAGGACCACTGACATCACTGGGGGAGGAGCCACATCACCAGGGGGAGGAGCCATGCCCAAACAAGGTACCCAAAATGTACCCTTCAGTCCGGCTGCCCTTAATGCCGGGCTGAGCAGCTCTGCCTCCAGGCATTCTGTTCATGCGGCATGCTGAGCTGCCAAGAGGGAGGGCAGTGAGCACTAAATACCTTGGCCCAAGATTGTCTAAGGGACCTGGCAGGTGTCTGGACCAGCTGTGTAGGGGGTATGTGCTCCTCCTTGGCATGCAATCGCTCTGCACAGTGGCACGCAGTCATTTTAATTTATCTTATTTTCGAGCAGGCATGGCCCCACACTCAGGATTTGGTCATGCCTCCCCCATCACTTTGTCCCAACATTGTGCTCTACAGCTCTAGTGGCATGCAGAGGGAGGCCTTTGAATCCCAACATGCCGCCATTTTCATGCTCACAGTAAGTGAGCCTAGGGCCAAATTACAGCTATCGTTGTTTATCAATATTATAGATTGTAATTTCACATTGGATTAATTAGTATTGTAGGTTCAGCAGCCATTTACACTTAAATCAGAGTGAAGTCCACTTGATGAGAGGAAAATGTGCTGAAATTTGGAACACAGGATGATTGGGAAGAAGCCTCTGATTTAGGTACATTGGGGGTAATTCCAAGTTGATCGCAGCAGGATATTTTTTAGCAGTTGGGCAAAACCATGTGCACTGCAGGGGGGGGAGGCAGATATAACATTTGCAGAGAGAGTTAGATTTGGGTGGCTTATTTTGTTTCTGTGCAGGGTAAATACTGGCTGCTTTATTTTTACACTGCAATTTAGATTTCAGTTTGAACACACCACACCCAAATCTAACTCTCTCTGCACATGTTATATCTGCCTCCCCTACAGTGTACATGGTTTTGCCCAACTGCTAAAAAATTTCCTGCTGCGATCAACTTGGAATTTATCCCCATTGTGCTGGGACCAGTGGTGCCGAGAGGGGGGGAGGGAGGCTACAAATTACCTGGGCCCAGGTCTGATGGGGGGGCCCAGGCCCCTTCCCCCTAACTTAGCAGCAGCAGCTGCAGCTCTTTTCCTCAGCCCAGCACACACTGCTGAGTACTGGGCTGCAGTGTGGCCATGGAGGTGCTTAAAATACAATTTTTTTCAGTATTTTTTTCTAAGGGTACATGACCACACCTCCTGCAATTAGGCCACACCCCCTGAAAAGTACCTGGGGCCCATCCTGGCTCTTAACTGCCCTGTCTGGGACTTGTATATCATACTTTCCCTTCAGGTGTCTGCAGTGTAGAAATGCAGTAGTACACAGGGGCGTATCTAGAGAGGAGGAAGCCCATGTGCTGGCTCCGCCTGGGCCTCCTGCTCTCTAGCCAGCAGTGCTGCAGAGCTCTGGGCATTAGGGTCCCTAGGGGACCCTAGCGCTGTCCCAGAGCCTAGAGAGCATGTGCAGATCTACGTGAAAATAGTGCGGCGGGTGGCATTTTCACTGTGATTTTCCTACTGTGCATGCGCAAAACACCGGGAAAATGGTGCAACACCATTTTTTCCCAGTGATTCCAGCACTGCTGCTGCTGCGTGCGGCACTCTGGAAGGTGAGTATTAAAAATAAATGGGCTAGAGAAGAGGGGGCCCCAGGCAGAGGCTGCACACGGCCTCCTCTTCTCTAGATACGCCCCTGAGCCTCTACCTATAATTTAGTAGAATGCACTTGATAAATGCCAGTTAGTTGCTATGGTCAACTTCTCCACTTTTCCACTCTTTAGTATATTTGATACATATCCTCTTAATAAAAACTTGTCTCATAAAAAATATGTAAGAGTGTTTCTATAATTTGCAATAGTAAAATCCATACAGCATACTGTTAGCAAGTGTCAAGGATAAGGGGGGTACACACGTAGCAATGTGTGCTTACATTTTAAGAAATCTGACTAGATTGCTTAGAAAAGAAGCACACATCTCTCAGTGTGTATGTCCCATAGCGATAGCGGTGTGCGCGGCCCCACAGCACATCGCGCTGTGTGCTGTGCGGGGGGAGAGATGTGTGCTGAGCAATCTGTGCTAGATCGCTCAGCACACATCGGTACGTGTGTACCCCCTATAGTGTGAAGCAATATTTACCTGTACTTCTGAGCCACATCATAAATATATGTTATGCATATTTTCAATCACAGATGGAAGTCCAATTTGATTTTCTCAGGCAATAGCAGATAATTAGCTCTGGAGCTATTTGCAAAATTGCATTCCCACATGTTAATTAGATTAATATAGCTCACATTAGTCTGATTTTAGCTGGGGAAAAAAATGGATCTCTTTACTTAATTTGTTTGTACTTCCTGAATTTGTTCCCATTTGTAGGAAATGATTTCACTTTAATGCAGGGCTACATCATCATATTTTCCAAGACTGAAACACTGAAATTTGAACCAGAAACTTAACCTGTAAATTAAGTAGGACAACCTAAATTGTGACTAGTTGAGTGACAAATGGATAAAACAACTCAAAACTATTTGAGAGAAAAAGGAAAACATAAATTCTGAATGAAAAGCAGAAAGGGCAATGAGACTCCTGATGGCTTCCATGGCAGACAGGGCAGGAAAAGCATACCCTCCCGGCCCCCCGGAAGAGCAGGCAAGTCTCCCGGAATCAGGGGTCCCCCTGCCCGTCCGCCCACTTACTGTGTAAAGTGGGCGGTCCGGGCAGTTGATGACGCGATTCTTGCTGAATCGCGTCATCATAGCCACGCCCCCTGCAGTGTAATGCCGGGGATCTCGGCATTACAGAGCGGGGGGCGTGGCTTAAATGGTGTGCCGTGTAACTCCGCCCCCGGCCCGCCCCTGCTCCGCCCCACCTCCGGTCCACCTCTTCCCCACGTCAGAGCCTGCCCCTGCCCCCCTGCTGAGCCGACCTGGCTGCTCTCTCCCGCAGAGAGCAGCCAGAATATCGGCAAGTATGAGGAAAAGTTACAAGTACTGTAGATGGTTTGAGAAAAAATTGTTATACAGGTTGAGTATCCCATATCCGGAATGTTCGGGACCAGGAGCATTCCAGATATGGGATTTTTCCGGATAACAGATGACCCGTCGGCGGGAGTCAGTGGCGAGTCCTGGGAGTCAGCAGCGGGTCCGAGGCGGGTACTGGGAGTCAGTGTCACTCCCGCACCTGTCTGTGATTGGCCGCAGACTTCCAGTGATGTCATGACGCCACTACAGGACTGAAATATTCCGGTTTTAAGAATATTTCGGTTAACGGGTGTCCAGATAATAGATACCCGACCTGTAATATTATTTATAAAATGGCATGGTATAATGACAGAAAACTCAGTAACATGATTGGACACATTAGATCACATGACTATGCATTATTTCCCAATGACTGCACACTTCTCAGCATAACCACATGCCTGAACTACTTCCGACTGTTACATTACCATCTGTAACCAACCCAACTGTAACAAACATCACTAACCGGTGGGGTAATTGAGACTTGATCGTAGATGTGCGACAAAATGAAAATCTATGATCAAATTCTTAGAAATGCGGGGGGACGCCCAGCACAGTGCAAGTCTGCCCCGCACACCTGATCCAGCCCCCCCTCTCCCACACAGACATTCAGAAGCATTGCACGGCGACAATGCATTTGCATGTTTCGAGTAGCCCTGCCATCAGTGCTAGATTAAGGTACACATGGGCCTGGAGCTGAAATTCATTAAGGGCCTAAGGTGTGCCACTGCAGGGGGTGTGGCCAATGCTGCAGATGATTTTCTTTTGTGGGGGCATGTCCAATGGTGAGTGGAGGGGTGGTCTGCACACGGCATGGCAGACAGCATTATGAAGAGCATACTGGAGGTGGTGGGATCATCTCATAATGTTACTGATAATTAATTATATATATATATATATATATATATATATATATATATATATATATATATATATATATATATAAAAAACAGATCCTCACCCTTTTGCGCCATTAAACAGAAAGTGAGAAAGGATTGGGTTTGGGCTGCCAAATTCCACTAAGTCCCTTGTTAGGAGGGACTAAAAAGATACAAATATGTGCCAGTAGAGGAATGGGCGCACTTGGGTTGTTTTTCCACCCAATATTCAATGGGGAAAAACAGCAGTCTCCCTAAGATATTTACTCCTAATTCGTGAGCATAAAACCACATTTAACATGTTCCATGTAAAAATTTATTACAACATAAAAGCAATGATACAAAACGGTATAGTATCTCTTCTTGCAGATAACACCATATAGTACAGAGGACCAGTTGAAATAACTTTGATAGATTCCGCCTTCTCCTTTTACAATTCGGAGATTTGATGTTTATGAACATATAACCCGACGCGTTTCGTCTTACTCTAAGACTTCATCAGGGGTACGTCTCTAGTGCTTGATAAATATTGTTAGTGCATCAATTAAATGGCAATTACGTATTCTGGATACTTGAAAAAACCACACACCGGTGGGGTACACAGGTGAAAGTTAGATTAAGCCTTATGGTTAAGTGCTTGAATAACAAGTTCAAACGCATAGGCCTGAACGCAAGTTCATATAGGTATGCGACCTTATGATTCAGGGATTTGGATAACAAGTTCAAATACACAGGTCTACCACAATTTCATATGCGTGTGTAACCTTACCAGTAGCTACAATAGCTTCAAGTCACAACCAGTGTAATCAGTGTAATCAGTGTAATATATATATATATATATTCCTGAGGAAGCCCTGGAGGCGAAACGCGTTGAGACTGACCTGACTACTGCCTATACCAATCAGCTAAGATTTTCTGATTTGTTTTATTTATTTTTTATCTGAATTTGTGGATTAAAAATTTTTTTTTGATTGATAATACTATATAAGGCAGCAGCAGTCGACTGATTCAGCCATTACATCATATTGGACCGACTTGATCTACCTGGATATAAATATATCCTATATGCTATATTGAATCTTTCTTTTGGTACGCATGAAATATAGGGGAGGGTACCCCAAGATATATCTGAGGTTACTACACCATATGGCGATGATCTTTTGTCTCCTAGGTGGGGAACAGCCACAAAGAATTTAGTGAGACAGACAGGCCTAATCTCAAGAATCTATCCGGTACTTACTTCGTATATACGTATCTATCACTCCAATTTATTCAAAATACTACACCATATGGCGCTTGTTCTTCTCCCCTGCCTTCACAGAATTTCATGACTGAACATACCCAAGTCATATTTTGAAGAACTGAGCAGCCACCAAAGAAGTTTGGGAGGTGTTTTCTGACGGAGCATCCACAATTGACTGAATCCAAACAGTAGAACCTTTTGGACGACCCTTTGCTTTAAAGGAATATTTGGACGTGAGACTAAGCGCACTGACCTTAAAAAAACTCTCTATATATATATATATATATATATATATATATATATGGCCCTCATTCCGAGTTGTTCGCTCGTTAGTGGTTTTCGCAATGGAGCGATTTGTTGCAAACTGCGCATGCGCAATGTTTGCAGTGCGTCTGCGCCAGGTAAATTTGCCAAAAAGTTAGGTATTTCACTCACGGCTTAACGAAGAAATTTCTTCGTTCTGGTGATCGGAGTGTGATTGACAGGAAGTGGGTGTTTCTGGGCGGAAACTGGCCGTTTTATGGGTGTGTGCGGAAAAACGCTGCAGTTTCTGGGAAAAACGCGGGAGTGGCTGGAGAAATGGGGGAGTGTCTGGGCGAACGCTGGGTGTGTTTGTGACATCAAACCAGGAACGAAACTAACTGAACTGATCGCAGTGGCAGAGTAAGTCCCGAGCTACTCAGAAACTGCAAAGAAATTTCTATTCGCAATTATGCGAATCTTTCGTTCGCAATTCTGCAAAGCTAAGATTCACTACCAGTAGGCGGCGGCTTAGCATGTGCAAAGCTGCTAAAAGCAGCTAGCGAGCGAACAACTCGGAATGAGAGCCTATATGTGTGTGTGTGTGTGTGTATCATACTTGCCTACTCTCCCGGAAGCTGTGTGAGGCTCCCATTGTTTGGGGTAGCCCTCCATACCCCCGGAAGAGTAGGCAGGTCTCCCGCATCCTGCTCACACCCTAGTGATGTGGGCAGGATAGAGACATACTCTCCCATATTCGCAGGTCCGTGGGGAGGGGAAGGGGTTCAAATGACGCGAATCACATTTTTGCCCCGCGGACCCACAAATCGTGCCATCTTCCAGATGTGGGGGCAGGGCTTGATGATGTCACAGCCCGTCCTCGCCCCCCGAAGTCTCCTGCATCGTCTCCTCTCCGGGCTTCTCCTGGAGAGGAGAATTAGAAATTAGGTAAGTATGATATAAATATATATATATATAGATAGATATATATAGAGAGATATATATATATATATATATATATATATATATATATATATATATATATATATATATATATAGATATATAGATAGAGGTGGGACAGACCTAGGAGAGGAGCCTGGCCTTAAAGGATAGTGTGAGGGGAGGGAAAAATGGATGGAGCACCAGTCGGGGGTAGGGAAAGGGAGGGAAGGGCAGACTGGGGTGACAGTATATGGTGGGAACATCTCATGTCATTACCCTGAGGTGTCATTACTATGGGTGTCGTGGACATCCACGAGTGGGAATAGTCCCTGTTGGCTGGCATGCCGACCGTCTGGATTTTCAGGGGGCGGAATGTAGGGAGAGGTGTTGTGACCGGCGGTCACATGACTTCATCCTATATATATATATATATATAATAAATATAGTAATTTCGGAAAGCCTGTCCTCCTGAATGCATGCGAAATGGGAGGGAGGGCATGTGCCACAATGGCCCTTAAGGACAGACCAAAGAGAGGAGTCAAGAACTCTTTCCAAGGGTACCAGAGATATCCGACTTGAAAGCAGTGCACCCCATCCAAGGGTTAATTGTTATATCTCGGGTTCTGTCTGGCTTAAGGCCCATACACATGGTGAGATTCGGGCAATGCCCGATTCTCACTATGTGATAGGGGCTAGGTTGTCATCGCAAGCACATAATGAGTTACTATGTGCGATTTTGGCTAAGTGTAAATTTTGACTCTCTTCTATTGAGATAGTCAAAATTGACTTGCCTGCACAGTCTATCTAGACTTGCGATGCCGACCGCTCGGGACCGCCTATCGGTATCGAATCGGGATCGCAAGGTGACTTTAACCTTGCGATCTGCACTAACTTTTCTTACGATTTTGCTATATAGTCAAAATCGTAAGAAAATATCTCACCATGTGTACACACCATTAGAGTTTTGCTGAGGCTACAATCCAAGAGCTGGGACTCTCCCGTTTCGGTGGACACTGGCGGCTTGTCTCTACTGTGCCCAGAACCAGAGATATCAGCCTTCAAGCAGCTGGTCCCTGCTCTAGCTCCACACGCCTAATATGCAGTTTTATATTTTCGTTGGTGGATTGCTCTGGCTCCTGAACTCTGATCCCCCAAGTCCCCAGAACCTCCTGAAAGGTGAGCCTCTCTAGTTTTTATTCCATTGAAATCTAAGAAATATATTTTCAGGAACCTGAGATATCTGCAGGCAAGCAAGCTGTCCTCCCACCGGAAAATGATGAATATTAAGCCCACTCCACTATCCACCCCTCCCCTACGTATTAAACACCTCCTACCACCCTGGAAGTCATGTACCAGGGCTTCTTCATTCAGCCCAATGCCCCCTTCTACAGTTTAGCCCCATCGGTGCAGTAAAGGAGTAATTAGCAGAAATTTCTGTTCCAGGTCCTGATGCAGAGCAGAAGATAGAACACCCCCCTACCGTCCCCGGAACATCAAAGCTGCTGCTGATAGCACCCCCCACCCCTACTGCTGGAGGATGGGTAGGGGACCAGAGCTTTGCTGTGCCCAGGGGCCTACACTGCTGTTAAGACGGCCCTGGGGAAGGGGGGGGGGGGGTGTTTGAAAAAGAGCATGGTGGTGGTGGTAGGGACTAAACAGACAAAGAAGAGAGGATGAGCATCAGTCACAGTGGTGGGCAGGGCAAACTGGAATGTCCTGGCATGTGGTTCCTTTGCCAGTGTAGTTTATGCGCTGCCCACTGGTTCCTTGGCAGAGCTTTTGCCAGCTGCTCTGCTTTGCCTGCTGGAACTTCTCCTGGCTTCTAAGTCCCGGGGCTGCCTTTTCTGAGCTCACAGGATTAGTGTGTGGGGACAGGCCTGGTGGGTGACAGGTTTAGTGTGCAGGGACAGGTCTGGTAGGGGACAAGGTTAGGGGACAGATCTGATAGGGGACAGGGAGAGGATGCGGGGATTGATCTGATAGGGGACAAGGTGAGGGTGCGGGGACGTCTCTGGTAGGGGACAGGGTTCGGGGACAGGTCTTGTATGGGACAGGGTGAGGGGACAGGTCTTGTAGGGGACAGGGTGAGGGTGTGGGGACAGGGTGAGGGTGTGGGGACAGGTCTGGTAGGGGACAGGGTGAGGGTGCAGGAACAGATCTGGGAGGGGACAGGTCTGATAGGGGAGAGGTCTGGTAGGGGATAGGGTGAGGGTGCTGGGACATGTCTGGTAGGGGACAGGTCTGGTAGGGGATAGGGTGAAGGTGCTGGAACATGTCTGGTAGGGGCAGGGCCAGCTCCAGGCCTACTAGTACCCTGAGCGAGAACATGTAAAAGCGCCCCCCCATGCCTTCGGCGCGCGTGCTCCAGGAAAAGCGGGTGTGGCCTCTGGAAAAGTGGGCGTGGTCTCATAACTTTATATTATTAGACTATAAATAAATATATTTTCACACCCCTTCTACGCACACAATTAGCAGCCTTACACATAATAGCCACAGTAGTGTTCCTTACACACGTCTCCAGTGTAGTGCCAGATACACATAATGTGCAGTGCCAGATAGACATAATATACCCCCAGCAGTGCCAGCTACACATGACATGCCCCGCAGCAGTGCCAGCTACACATGACATGCCCCCCAGCAGTGCCAGCTACACACAATATGCCCCCCAGCAGTGCCAGCTACACATGATAGTGTTCACTTTTTAGGGCAGAGTGCTGATCACAGGGAGGGCACATTTTTAATACATACTGTAATGCTTGGTGCTCATCTACCTACATGGTAAAGCACGGATTGTGCGCGACGAAGGCGCGCAGCTAAAATTTAGGGGCGTTGCTTCGTGGGAAAGGTGCGTGGCCACATAATAGTGGCAATTCGCATTACACCACACAGTAGTGCAGTTAATACACACTGCACCAGGTAGAACCTCCTAGACACTTTGCGCCAGGCAGAGCACGTTAGACACTTTGCGCCAGGCAGAGCACGTTAGACACTTTGCGCCAGGCAGAGCACGTCAGACACTTTGCGCCAGGCAGAGCACTGAGACTCATTGCCTAGCCACAGACACCCAGCGGGAACACTACATGATATGCTCCCCAGCCGTGCCAGCTACACATGACATGCCCCCCAGCAGTGCCAGATACAGAAATGCCCCCACAGTGCCAGATACATAAATGCCCCCATAGTGCCAGATACGTCCCCACAGTTCCAGATAAATGCCCCTACAGTGCCAGATAAATGCCCCCACAGTGCCAGATAAATGCCCCCACAGTGCCAGATAAATGCCCCCACAGTGCCAGATACATAAATGCCCCTACAGTGCCAGATACAGAAATGCCCCCACAGTGCCAGATATGCCCCCACAGTGCCAGATATGCCCCCACAGTGCCAGAAATGCCCCCACAGTGCCAGAAATGCCCCCACAGTGCCAGATACAGAAATGCCCCCACAGTGCCAGATAAATGCCCCCACAGTGCCAGATAAATGCCCCAACAGTGCCAGATAAATGCCCCCACAGTGCCACAGATATGCCCCACAGTGCCACAGATATGCCCCACAGTGCCACAGATATGCCCCACAGTGCCAGATATGTCCCCACAGTTCCAGATACATAAATGCCCCTACAGTGCCAGATACAGAAATGCCCCCACAGTGGCAGATATGCCCCCACAGTGGCAGATATGCCCCCACAGTGCCAGAAATGCCCCCCACAGTGCCAGAAATGCCCCCCACAGTGCCAGATATGCCCCCACAGTGCCAGAAATGCCCCCACAGTGCCAGATATGCCCCCACAGTGCCAGATAAATGCCCCCACAGTGCCAGATAAATGCCCCCACAGTGCTAGATATGCCCCCACAGTGCCACATAAATGCCCCCACAGTGCAGATATGCCCCCACAGTGCCAGATAAATACCCCCACAGTGCCAGATATGCCCCCACAGTGCCAGATACATAAATGCCCCCACAGTGCCAGATATACCCCCACAGTGCCAGAAATGCCCCCACAGTGCCAGAAATGCCCCCACAGTGCCAGAAATGCCCCCACAGTGCCAGAAATGCCCCCCAGTGCCAGATATGCCCCCACAGTGCCAGATATGCCCCCAGTGACAGATAAATGCCCCCACAGTGCCAGATAAATGCCCCCACAGTGCCAGATAAATGCCCCCACAGTGCCAGATAAATGCCCCCACAGTGCCAGTTACATAAATGCCCCCACAGTGCCAGATACATAAATGCCCCCACAGTGCCAGATATGTCCCCACAGTTCCAGATACATAAATGCCCCCACAGTGCCAGATATGCCCCCACAGTGCCAGATATGCCCCCACAGTGCCAGATAAATGCCCCCACAGTGCCAGATAAATGCCCCCACAGTGCTAGATATGCCCCCACAGTGCCACATAAATGCCCCCACAGTGCAGATATGCCCCCACAGTGCCAGATAAATACCCCCACAGTGCCAGATATGCCCCCACAGTGCCAGATACATAAATGCCCCCACAGTGCCAGATATACCCCCACAGTGCCAGAAATGCCCCCACAGTGCCAGAAATGCCCCCACAGTGCCAGAAATGCCCCCCACAGTGCCAGAAATGCCCCCACAGTGCCAGATATGCCCCCAGTGACAGATAAATGCCCCCACAGTGCCAGATAAATGCCCCCACAGTGCCAGATAAATGCCCCCACAGTGCCAGATAAATGCCCCCACAGTGCCAGATATGCCCCCACAGTGCCAGTTACATAAATGCCCCCACAGTGCCAGATACATAAATGCCCCCACAGTGCCAGATATGTCCCCACAGTTCCAGATACATAAATGCCCCCACAGTGCCAGATATGCCCCCACAGTGCCAGATACATAAATGCCCCCACAGTGCTAGATATGCCCCCACAGTGCCAGATATGCCCCCACAGTACCAGATACATAAATGCCCCCACAGTGCCAGATATGCCCCTACAGTGCCAGAAATGCCCCCACAGTGCCAGATACAGAAATGCCCCCACAGTGCCAGATATGCCCCTACAGTGCCAGAAATGCCCACACAGTGCCAGATACAGAAATGCCCCCACAGTGCCAGATACAGAAATGCCCCCACAGTGCCAGATTTGCCCCCACAGTGCCAGATTTGCCCCCACAGTGCCAGATAAATGCCCCCACAGTGCCAGATAAATGCCCCCACAGTGCCACCCATCCATAAATGTGCCTCCCCCCCAAATACCTGTGGCGCTGAGAGGGGGAGGAGTACTGCTGTCCGATGGCGGGCGGGCGGATGGCCTGCGAGTGCGGGTCCAGGTGAGGGCGGACGGGCGGCCTCCAAGGCGCTTGTGTGCGCTGTGCGCGCGGCGCTGGCGTCTGACGTTAGACACCGGCGCCGCGCAGCGCGCATAGCGCACACAAGAGGTCACGGCGGCCGGGCCAACAATGCACAGGGCCGGCTCCAGCCTCGAATATGGCGGCGCCAGCGCGCGGCGCCCATTAAGGGTGGCGCTCTGCGCGGCCGCTCTATTCGAACATGCCTAGAGCCGGCCCTGGGTGGGGGACAGGGTGACGGTTCGGGGACATGTCTGGTAGGGGGCATGGTGAGGGTGCGGGGACATGTCTGGTAGGGGACATGTCTGGTAGGGGACAGGGTGAGGGTGCTGGGACTGGTAGGGGACAGGGTGAAGGTGCGGGGACATGTCTGGTAGGTGACAAGGTGAGGGTTCGGGGACAGGTCTGGTAGGGGACAGGGTTTGGGTGCGGGGACATGTCTGGTAGGGGACAGGGTGAGGGTGCGGGGACATGTCTGGTAGGGGACAGGGTGAGGGTGCGGGGACATGACTGGTAGGGGACAGGGTGAGGGTTCGGGGACATGTCTGGTAGGGGACAGGGTGAGGGGACATGACTGGTAGGGGACAGGGTGAGGGGACATGTTTGGTAGGGGACAGGGTGAGGGGACATGTCTGGTAGGGGACAGGGTGAGGGAACATGTCTGGTAGGGGACAGGATGAGGGAACATGTCTGGTAGGGGACAGGGTGAGGGTGCGGGGACATGTCTGGTAGGGGACAGGGTGAGAGTGTGGGGACAAGTCTGGCAGGGGATAGGGTGAGGCTGCAGGGACAGGTCTGGTGGGGGACAAGGTGAGGGTTCGGGGACATGTCTGGTAGGGGACAGGGTGAGGGTGCAGGGACATGTCTGGTAGGGGACAGGGTGAGGGTGCGGGGGCATGACAAGTAGGGGACAGGGTGAGCGTTCGGTGACATGTCTGGTAGGAAACAGGGTGAGGGGTCGTGTCTGGTTGGGGACAGGGTGAGGGTACGTGGACATGTGTGGTAGGGGACAGGGTGACGGTTCGGGGACATGTCTGGTAGGGGACAGGGTGAGGGGACAGGTCTGGAAGTGGACATGGTGAGGTTGCTAGGGCTGGGCTGGTTGGGGATAGGGTGAGGGTGCTGGAGCAGGTATGATAGGGGACAGGGTGAGGGTTTGGGGACATGTCTGGTAGGGGACAGGGTAGAGGACAGGTCTGGTAGGGGATAGGGTGAAGGTGCTGGAACATGTCTGGTAGGGGACAGGGTGACGGTTCGGGGACATGTCTGGTAGGGGACATGGTGAGGGTGTGGGGACATGTCTGGTAGGGGACAGGGTGAGAGTGTGGGGACAGGTCTGGTAGGGGATAGGGTGAGGGTGTGGGGACATGTCTGGTAGGTGACAGGGTGAGGGTTCGGGGACAGGTCTGGTAGGGGACAGGGTGAAGGTGAGGGGACAGGTCTAGTAGGTGACAGGGTGAGGGTTCGGGGACAGGTCTGGTAAGGGACATGGTGAGGGTGAGTGGACAGGTGAGGGGACAGGCCTGGTAGGGGACATGGGGGGTCATTCAGAGTTGTTCGCTCGTTGACGATTTTCGCAACGGAGCGATTAAGGCGAAAATGCGCATGGTACGCAGTGCGCATGCGCTAAGTATTTTAGCACAAAACTTAGTAGATTTACTCACGTCCGAACAAAGAATTTCCATTGTTGAAGTGATCGGAGTGTGATTGACAGGAAGTGGGTGTTTCTGGGCGGAAACTGACCGTTTTCTGGGAGTGTGCGGAAAAATGCAGGCGTGCCAGGATAAAACACGGGAGTGTCTGGAGAATCGGGGACGTGGCTGGCCGAACGCAGGGCGTGTTTGTGACGTCAAACCAGGAACGAAACGGGCTGAGCTGATCGCAGTGTAGGAGTAAGTCTCGAGCTACTCAGAAACTGCTAAGAATTTTCTATTCGCAATTCTGCTAATCTTTCGTTCGCAATTCTGCTAAGCTAAGATACACTCCCAGAGGGTGGCGGCCTAGCGTGTGCAATGCTGCTAAAATCTGCTAGCGAGCGAACAACTCGGAATGACCCCCATGGTGAGGGTGCGGGGACATGTCTGGTAGGTGACAGGGTGAGGGTGCTGGAACATGTCTGGTAGGGGACAAAGTGAGGGTTCGGGGACATGTCTGGTAAGGGACAGGGTGAGGGTGCGGGGACATGTCTGGTAGGGGACAGGGTGAGGGTGAGGGGACATGTCTGGTATGGGACAGTGTGAGAGTGTGGGGACAGGTCTGGCAGGGGATAGGGTGAGGCTGCAAGGACAGGTCTGGTAGGAGACAAGGTGAGGAATCGGGGACATGTCTGGTAGGGGACAGGGTGAGGGTGCGTGGACATGACTAGTAGGGGACAGGGTGAGAATTTGGGGACATGTCTGGTAGGGGACAATGTGAGGGATCATGTCTGGTAAGGGACAGGTTGAGGGTGCGGGGACATGTGTGGTAGGGGACAGGGTGACGGTTCGGGGACATGTCTGGTAGGGGACAGGGTGAGGGGACAGGTCTGGTAGTGGACATGGTGAGGTTGCTAGGGCTGGTCTGGTTGGGTATAGGGTGAGGGTACGGGGGCAGGTCTGATAGGGGACAGGGTGAGGGAACAGATCTGGCAGGGAACAGGGTGAGGGTGCTGGGACATGTCTGGTAGGGGACAGGGTGAGGGTGCGGGGACATGTCTGGTAGGGGACAGGGTGAGGGGACATAACTGGTAGGGGACAGGGTGAGGGTTCGGGGACATGTCTGGTAGGGGACAGTGTGAGGGTGCGGGGACATGTCTGGTAGGGGACAGGGTGAGGGTGCGGGGACAGGTCTGGTAGGGGACAGGGTGAGGGTGCAGGGACAGGTCATTTAGGGGACAGGGTGAGGGGACAGGTCTGGTAGGGGTCAGAGTGAGAGAGTCTGTGCAGGCAGGTATGGGCACAGACACAGCCCCACCCCCCATTTTGTCCTCTGACAACAACCTCCACTCCTTAATATTCACCTCACATTGGTAACCTCCCTTCAATATTTTCCACCACATCACAGTACTTATCCACAGTGTTCTCCCCACAGGCAATGCCAGCAAACAAAAAAATTACCTTGTAATAAATGCTCCTGCACCTGCAGTAACACCCACAGCAGCCTGGCCTGACTTGACACTGAGAACACTGGAAGAGTGGAGATAAGGGAGGCGGAGCTGCTCGGCCACAGCATGTGGCTGTGGATGGCCATAAATCTGTGACATATTAGCAGCCCAAGGGGAAGGGGGGAGGGGTTGTCAGATGGCTCCCCGACGTACCCCCGGCCCATCTAGCCCCTGGGATGTCTAGCCCGGCTCCAGCCCAGAGCTGAAAGCTGGAGGCGGAGCTTGGCTATACTCAACCCTAGATGCACGGGGCAGGAGCCTCATGCTGGTGTGGGCTGTGCATCTGCCGGCAAAAAAAAATCTAAATGACAAGGAGGGGATGCGTGACTGGGTGCCCCCCAAAACCCCCGCCCTCCCCCGCACCCTCACCCTGAGTCCGGACCGCCACTGGGGCAGATTTTAGTATGACAGGAAAAAGTTTTCTCCTGTCACCACTGTCAGTCTCCTTGGGCCTATTTTCATGATGAGACCTGGAGCTGTAGCTCCATCCGCCCCATTGTTAATCCAGCCCTGCCTGCCATGTTAAGGGTCGCAGTGGCTGCGTGTGACATCACGCAGCCGTCGCGACCTGCTACAGCAACGGTCCAGTCACGCCTCCATTGTTTGGACCGTGCTCCTTAAATGGAGCATTGACGCCTACAAAACACGGAGTCAACGCCCCGTTCCCGCCCCCTCCATGTCTTGAACTGCGCTCTGACGAGAATGCAGTTTAGGACCTTACACATGTGCATACCGGAGTACACGCATGCGCAGATGTGCAAAAATAGCTTCATAGCGATTTTACCACATCAGCGTCAGAATTAGGCCCAGGGATAATACTCACAGAAAAGTGGCATATCACTGGCTCACCGACTGCAGCACATCCCCATCTCACTGACAGCAGCACATCACTGACGGTAGCACATCCTGCCTCACTGACAGCAGCACATCCCTGCCACACTGACAGCAGCACATCCCTGCCACACTGATAGCAGCACATCCCTGCCACACTGACAGCAGCACATCCCCGCGTCACTGACAGCAGCACATCCCTGCCTCACTGACAGCAGCACATCACCGCAACACACTGACCGCAGCACATCACCGCCTGACTGACAGCAGCACATCCCCACCTCACTGACAGCAGCACGTCTCTGCCTCACTGACAGCAGCACATCCCTGCCTCACTGACAGCAGCACATCCCTGCCACACTGAAAGCAGCACTTCCCTGCCTCACTGAAAGCAGCACATCCCTGCCACACTGACAGTAGTACATCCCTGCCACACTAACAGCAGCACATCACCGCCGGACTGACAGCAGTACATCACCGTCGCACTGAAAGCAGCATATCACCGTTTCACTGAAAGCAGCACATCACCGCCTCACTGACAGCAGCACATCCCTGCCACACTGACACCAGCACATCCCCGCCTCACAGACAACAGCACATCCCTGCCACACTGATAGCAGCACAACCCCACCACACTGACAGCAGCACAACCCCGCCACACTGCCAGCAGCACATCCCCGCCTCACTGACAGCAGCACATCCCTGCCACACTGACAGAAGCACATCCCCACCTCACTGCCAGCAACACATCCCGCCACACTGACAGCAGCACATCACCGTCTCACTGACAGCAGCACATCCCCACCTCACTGACAGCAGCACATCCCTGCCACACTGACAGAAGCACATCACCGCCTCACTGCCAGTAGCACATCCCTGCCACACTGACAGCAGCACATCCCAGCCTCACTGACAGCAGCACATCCCTGCCTCACTGACAGCAGCACATCCCCGCCTCACTGACAGCAGCACTTCCCCGCCTCACTGACAGCAGCACTTCCCCGCCTCACTGACAGCAGCACATCACTGCCTCACTGCCAGTAGCACATCACTGCCTCACTGCCAGCAGCACATACCCGCCTCACTGACAGCAGCACATTCCCGCCTCACTGACAGCAGCACATTCCCGCCTCACTGACAGCAGAACATCCCTGCCTCACTGACAGCAGCACATCACCGCCTCACTGACAGCAGCACATCCCTGCCACACTGCCAGCAACACATCCCTGCCTCACTGACAGTAGCACATCCCTGCCTCACTGACAGCAGCACATCCCTGCCTCACTGACAGCAGCACATCCCTGCCTCACTGACAGCAGCACATCCCTTCCACCCTGCCAGCAGCACATCACAGTAGCTTTGCATTTGCAGTCCTTAATAATGCAATGCCGGAGGAGGTGCATACCACCTCCTCCCTGCATTTGTGATGCAATCGCATATCAGATGAACATTGCGACCATCGGACGCAATGTTCATCTGCAACAGCAGGTTGACCATCGGTCGCAGAGTGGCTTGTGTGGCTAAGGTAACTGCATTTCACAATGCAGTCCTTGGCCTCGCCACTCCCGGAAAACGGGAGCGACATGCCCCAGTTTTCCTGAACGCCGCCTGCCCCTGCTCACGTCTCTCCCTACAAATGCCTCTGCCTGTCAATCATGCAGAGGCATTCGCATTTTAGAGAGGAGATCGCAGGATCAGTACTGCACATGCGTAGCATGGGTTCTGCACATGTGCAGTTTCCCCACCATCAGGGAAACTGCACACAGGATCACTTCAGCAATTCATAGTGAATCACCCCCTTAGTACATATAGGAAATGCGACCAAAGCCCAAAAGTGGGTTTTGGGCTGCATTTTCCCTGTAGTACAGGCCATCCTTACACATTTCGGACAAATAAAACTTTTTTATTCCTTGACCCTGTTATCCAGTTACATGTTTATTATTCATTAAAAAAAATTCAAATGAATCAGCCTATTCTGAACTATTGTTTCCTCCTATTCAGTATCTGTTTTACCCTATTTCCTCACAAAAGGGGCCATTTTATAAGATGAATATACCACTCTTGGGTGTTCGGTCACACTTCGATATACTGTATGCCCGATATACTGTATGCCCGTATTGAATGGTTGAATGCACTTGGCCGAAGGCCAAGCTGTGCGTATATATTAGAGCATGACCACAAAACCAAGAGTGTTATATCTATTACACACACACATATACTCATATAGTGATAATTTAATAACACTTAATTTAAGACCTTATATAAAAAGTGAAAGATGAATTATACAGGCTCATCTGGACCACATCAGGTGCTTCAGCAAAATGTAGTTATTTGGAAGATCCATCTTTATTTCCACAGACAAACTTTTTGATGTAAGAACAAAAACACAATGAATAGCGTTATACATACGTACAAGCTAACATAGGAAACACATGTAGAAAAGAGAAACAAATTGACCGATTATCTGATCAATGCATTTAGACATATATGCCCAAATATTTATTGGCATATAATGTTTTTTCGTGGGATGCAGTTAGTTTACAGACTGTCAGGATTCCGGCGTTCAGGAGACTGGCGCTGGAATTCCGACACCCAGTGATATACCGACATCCGGAATCCCAACACCCGCCCAGTATTCCCACTTGGTTGGTGGGTCCATGCTACCAACCGAGTGGGAATAGATACTGTGGCGAGCGCAGTGAACCACTGTGCCCGATGCGTGGCGAGCGCACTCGCTGCCTCGTTGCTTTGCTGCCAGAATTCCAGCAGACGGGATGCCACGAGAGGCGGATTGGCCATAGGGCCCTACAGGGAAGATTCCCGGTGGGCCGACGCACCCGTGGGGCCTGTTTTGTTTGAGGACATGTGGTCCTATTTATAGACATAATGAATAAGATTCCAAACAATTTGCATATATGAAAATGACTTTGCCACTTAGCCTGTGATTGCAGATGATCTAGTGCAGAGGTTCTCAAACTCGGTCCTCAGGACCCCACACGGTGCATGTTTTGCAGGTCTCCTCACAGAATCACAAGTGAAATAATTAGCTCCACCTGTGGACCTTTTAAAATGTGTCAGTGAGTAATTAATACACCTGTGCACTTGCTGGGTTACATGCAAAACATGCACTGTGTGGGGTCCTGAGGACCGAGTTTGAGAACCACTGATCTAGTGTATGCTCTGTCTGCCTGCTTGGCTGACATATAAGATTGAGTGAATAGTGATTGGGATATGGTTGGTGTAATAAGCAAGAAAATATATCTTTCTAAAGAATTATATAGTTTCCTAAATTCTAAAGGTGTATCATATAATGTGCTCATAACATTTAATTTTATTTCCTTTTAACTTCCCCTTGATGCTGGACATCCCCACTATCTGGGAAGTCTTGGGGGGAGGGTGCTGCTGTCATGGCCCATGGCTAGACCTTACACCTCTGGTGCTGCCCATGTGGGGCCACTAGTACAAATTTTTTCCAGGGCCGCTTTTTGTTCCCAATCCGCCCCTGGATGCCACTGACGGTATACTGACAGCAGTCATCCTATCTGCCAGGATATCGTATGTACCCTGTTTTTGTCATACTTTCCATGTGTACAAGATTTCTTTCCGCAATAATACGCAGCGCTTTAAGGTCATTATTAGCCGTTCATTCCAGGAGAACAAAATTTACCTACTAGTACAGTATGTTGTATGAGAACAAATATACTCCAAATATATCTCCTAGTTGGAATGGAAAACATGCCCCAAGTGCTCTGAGGTAACAATGCTAACCAGTGTGCCACCTATCTTTTATACAGTGTAAAACTTATGATTCGTCATCAAACTACTCCACACCTCAACTAAAACTACTGACCGCTTAATAAATGCAACACTTTTGAGTTATCTAAAGTTGGTTGACCTATCACAGCAGCAGTTTACATTTTTAATATGTGCAATATTATACTTAGATCCAGAAACATCAGAATACAGAATTTACTACTACAGCTGTGCTGTGAGGCACCAAAATAACAGTCAGACTCATAACGATAAGAGACACACAACTCACAACTTAAAAGAAGTGTCACTGCACTGAGGCATCTGCCACTTTATCTGGACTCTTTGCATCATTTAAGACGAGCTGTCATCATCAAATGTCTCAAAACTATTTTCTGTCAGTTGCCTCTTACAAAGCATTTGGGAACTGTATTTATAAATAGAATCATTTTAGGGTTTGTGCATCACTATTTGTCTATAACTTATTATATTTAGAGTGCTCTCTTGTGGGTCTTGGATGCTGCTCCCGAAAGCCATGGCCAGTGGTCATTGGTTACAGAGCACAAACATGTGACTGAAAGCATATATACAGTATGGGGGTAATTCCAAGTTGATCGCAGCAGGATTTTTGTTAGCAATTGGGCAAAACCATGTGCACTGCAGGGGAGGCAGATATAACATGTGCAGGGAGAGTTAGATTTGGGTGGGGTGTGTTCAATCTGCAATCTAATTTGCAGTGTAAAAATAAAGCCGCCAGTATTTACCCTGCACAGAAACAATATAACCCACCCAAATCTAACTCTCTCTGCACATGTTATATCTGCCTCCCCTGCAGTGCACATGGTTTTGCCCAATTGCTATCAAAAATCCTGCTGCGATCATCTTGGAATTACCCCCTATAAGTAAAACTGATTGTGTGTCTAAATCACATTATGAAACAATGCTGTTAAGAGACTAATCGTAAATAAATAAAAACACAATACATGTGGAAAAGTGAGAATTAGACCATAGACATAACTCACATTCAGGGGTGTATCTTCCTATTGACCAGGATGGTACTTGCCAGGGGCGCCGGCCAAGGGGGCGCGCCTCCCAGCAGTGCCACCCACGCCAGGGGGTAGAATGACATAGTAGTTCTCACTGAGTATATCCCTTAGCAGTGCTCATCCACTGCCGGACTTTCAGAAGCGTGTTGCACTCCGACACTCTCTGTGACTACAGTCTCCCTGCCTGCACCCTCCCCGTAATTCCATCTCAGTGTCCCTGCCCGCACCCTCCTCCTAATTCCTCCTCAGTGTCCCCGCCTGCACCCTCCCTGTAATTCTCCCTCAGTGTTCCTGACCTCAGCCTCCCTGTGACTCCCCCCTCAGTGTCCTTGCCCGCACACTCCTGTAATTCCCTCTCAGTGTCCCTTTCCGCACCCTCCCTGTTATTACTCCTTGGTGTCCTTGACCTCAGCCTCCCTGTAGCCCTTCCCTCTCATTTTCTCTACTCGAACCCTCCCTGTAATTCCCCCTTAGTAACCCTAACCTCAGCCTCCATGTGACTCCCCCCTCAGTGTCCCTGCCCACACCCTCCTGTAATTCCACCTCAGTGTCCCTGCCCGTACCCTCCCCATAATTCCCCCTCAATGTCCCTGACCTCAGCCTCCCTGTAAGCCCTCCACCTCATTGTCTCTACACGCACCCTCCCTGTAATTCTCCGTAAGTGTCCCTGACCTCAGCCTCTCTGAGTTCCTTACTTTGCCAGGGGCACTCAGACCCCTAGATACACCCCTGCTCACATTTGTACTGTATCAAACTTCAAACCAAAATGATGTTGATAAATATACAGTACAACCTATGGGCCTAATTCAGACTTGATCGCTGTTGTGCAAGGCCAACTGCGAAAGTATGGTTGCGAAAATTTTGATCGCTAGGCGTACACAAGTTGATTGACAGGAAGCGGATGTTTTGGGGGTGGTAACTGCCCATTTTCTGGGAGTGTCAGGAAAAACGAGGTGTGCCCAAGCATTTTCTGGGAGGGTGTGTGACGTCAGCTCCAGTCCCAATCAGCCTGTTTGTATGGCACTGTAGGAGTAAGTCCTGGGCTAGACTGCACAGACTGGAAAAATCATTCGATGGTGAGTGAGTTGCAAACAGATTTGCAGATGTCCGCTGTCTGGCAAAGTGTTCGCACGGCGTACGCATGCATTTGCACACTTGCATGGGGCGGGTTTTCACTCTCTATGGGCGGCGGCTATCTGATCGCAGACCTCTGCAAAAATGCACAGCAGCGATCAGGTCTGAATTAGGCTCTATATGTGATGTGGATGATTACTGTAATGCAAAGTACTGATGATGCACAATGACAACTTAACAATTATAAACAAACACATATAATGTAACAAGAATATGAAACATGTTTCCAAAGTCACAGCAACACTGTCCTCTTTAGTTGGCTCTTATATCTGAATGACATAGAAACAGAGACAGTGGAGAATACCGCTGAGACCTGCTGTCTGTCATTATAAAGATGAACAAACCAAGCTGTGACGGATTATGTCCCTTAATACAGCATTTGGCAAAGAAAGCTGTTGGTTCAGTCCAATGTTTTTGTGGTCACAGCAAGTGAAGGATGAGCGGGGGCTGCAATCCACCCTAACAACAGTTTTTAGTATTGGTGTAGTGAGAAAGAGAATATTACTACTTTTACAGTAACCAGTACTTATTATGACATGCCTTCAGCTGGGTACACACTGGCCTATATATATTGGCAATTAATTGTACAGTCGATATATCGCGGGCACGTCAGCGGGTGTGTAACCCTGATATGTCTGTTAACGACATCATTCACAGACTATAGATTGTAAGCTTGCAAGCAGGGCCTTCCTACCTCTATGTCTGTCTGATTTTACCCAGTTTTGTTCTATTACTGTTGTTCTAATTGTAAAGCGCAACGGAATATGCTGTGCTATATAAGAAACTGCTAATAAATAATAAATATTGTGTCAGCCCTGCAGTACATCCGATGGCCGATATAGACTGCAGACATATCAGTGCATTGTGCTGTGTGTATGGGCGGTCTGCAGACTGCCCGCATACTTGCTGCAGAGGCGCCAGTGACTGACCTAACAACCGGGCAGGCACATGTAAATGACTACCCAGTTGTGACGTCAGGCACAACACATCGTGCCAACGATCGGGAAATGTGTAAGCATTTACGGATCATCAGATAGGTTGGCCGGCCAATCCATCAGCCTAGGGCAGCAGTTCCCAACCTTTTTTCTCTCCCGTACCCCTTGATTAGGCTTTTCATTTTTGAGTACCGCCTCGTCTCATAAATCCCTCCCACCCGTCCTCGCAAGAAAAGTTTGTTTTTGTAAGGTATTAATTAGAGATGAGCGGGTTCGGTTCCTCGGAATCCGAACCCCCCCCCGAACTTCACCCATTTTACACGGGTCCGAGGCATACTCGGATCCTCCCGCCTTGCTCGGTTAACCCGAGCGCGCCCGAACGTCATCATCCCGCTGTCGGATTCTCGCGAGATTCATATTCTATATAAGGAGCCGCGCGTCGCCGCCATTTTCACTCGTGCATTGGAGATGATAGGGAGAGGACGTGTGCAGCGTTCTCTCAGTTGTGTTCAGTGTGCTGCAAATATCTGTGCTCAGTGTGCTGCAAATATCTGTGCTCAGTGTGCTTGCAAATATCTGTGCTCAGTGTGCTGAAAATATCTACGTTCTCTGCCTGAAAAACGCTCCATATCTGTGCTCAGTGTGCTGCAAATATCTGTGCTCAGTGTGCTTTATTGTGGGGACTGGGGACCACCAGTATTATATAGTAGGAGGACAGTGCAGAGTTTTGCTGACCAGTGACCACCAGTATTATACGTTCTCTGCCTGAAAAACGCTCAATATCTGTGCTGCATTGTTGTATATAGTAGGAGGACAGTGCAGAATTTTGCTGACCAGTGACCCCCAGTATTATATCAGTACGGTACAGTAGTCCACTGCTCTACCTACCTCTGTGTCGTCAAGTATACTATCCATCCATACCTGTGGTGCATTTTAGTTGTTGTGCGCAGTAGTAGGAGGACAGTGCATAATTTTGCTGACCACCAGTATATAATACAGTATATAGCAGTACGGTACAGTAGGCCATTGCTATTGATATATTACTGGCATATAATTCCACACATTAAAAAATGGAGAACAAAAATGTGGAGGGTAAAATAGGGAAAGATCAAGATCCACTTCCACCTCGTGCTGAAGCTGCTGCCACTAGTCATGGCCGAGACGATGAAATGCCATCAACATCGTCTGCCAAGGCCGATGCCCAATGTCATAGTAGAGAGCATGTAAAATCCAAAAAACGAAAGTTCCGTAAAATGACCCAAAAATCTAAATTAAGAGCGTCTGAGGAGAAGCGTAAACTTGCCAATATGCCATTTACGACACAGAGTGGCAAGGAACGGCTGAGGCCCTGGCCTGTGTTCATGACTAGTGGTTCAGATTCACATGAGGATGGAAGCACTCATCCTCTCGCTAGAAAACTGCAGTGCCACTCCTAGATGGGCCAGGTGTTTGTGTTGGCCACTTGGGTTGCTTGGCTTAGCCATCCAGCGACCTTGGTGCACCTCTTTTTTTTCTTTGCATCATGTGCTGTTTGGGGACTATTTTTTGAAGTGCCATCCTGTCTGACACTGCAGTGCCACTCCTAGATGGGCCAGGTGTTTGTGTCGGCCACTTGGGTCGCTTAGCTTAGTCACACAGCGACCTTGGTGCACCTCTTTTTTTCTTTGCATCATGTGCTGTTTGGGGACTATTTTTTGAAGTGCCATCCTGTCTGACACTGCAGTGCCACTCCTAGATGGGCCAGGTGTTTGTGTCGGCCAATTGGGTCGCTTAGCTTAGTCATTCAGCGACCTCGGTGCAAATTTTAGGACTAAAAATAATATTGTGAGGTGTTCAGTGTTCAGAATAGACTGGAAATGAGTGGAAATTATGGTTATTGAGGTTAATAATACTCTGGGATCAAAATGACCCCCAAATTCTATGATTTAAGCTGTTTTTGAGGGTTTTTTGTAAAAAAACACCCAAATCCAAAACACACCCGAATCCAACAAAAAATTTTCAGGGAGGTTTTGCCAAAACGTG